>NW_026536340.1:0-34129 GCF_028551555.1 Melozone crissalis
CAAAAATGGGGAAAGACCCTAAAAATAGGGGGAGGAACCCAAAATTGGGGAGGGACCCCAAAAATAGGGGGGGAACCCAAAACAGGGGGGGGACACCCCAAAAATGGGGGGGAGAGACCAAAAATAGGGAGGGGAGACCCTAAAAATGGTGGGGGGGGGCACAAATTGGGGGTGACCCTAAAAGGGGGGGGGACGACAACCCAGAAATGGAAGGGGAGACCCTAAAAATGGGGGGGACACAAAAAATGGGGGGAACAAAAATGGGGGGGGAAACGTCAAAAAATGGGGGGGGAAAGACCCCAAAAATGGAGGGGAGACCCTAAAAATGGGGGGAGACCCTAAAAATGGGGGGGACCCCAAAATTGGGGGGACACCCCTAAAAATTGGGGAGATCCAAAAATGGGGAGGAACACCAAACTGGGGGGGGGGGGGGGGGAGAGACCAAAAATAGGGAGGGGAGACCCTAAAAATGGGGGGGAGACCCCAAAAATGGGAGGGACCCCAATAATGAGAGGATCCCAAAATTTGGGGGGGGGGGGTGTGTTTAAACCAAAAATGGGGGTCCCAAAAAGGGCCCAAAATTTTATTTTGGGGGGGGAAGAAACCTGGGGGGACCCCAAAATTTGGGGAGGGCATTGTTGGGACCCCGAAATTATTGGGGAGGGGGGGGACACCCCAATAATTCCTGTTCCCCCCCCTAGTGCTGCTGGCCGATGGTCTGACCCTGCCCGGGACCCCCCAAAACCCCAGGGGAGGGGTCCCTGATGGGGGGGGGGGACCCCCAAAAAAACCAGCAAGGACCCCCCCCACACCAACACCCCCTCCTCGCTTTGGGACCCCAAAATTGGGGCGACCCCTCCCCAAATTCACAGTTTTGGGGGGGTCTGCACCAAAAGCCATCACCTGAACCCCCCCACCCCAGAAAAAGACCCCCCAAATTCCCCCCCCCCAATTTTTCCCCAAATCCTCCCCTCAGGGACCCCTCCCCAATTTATGAACCCCCCCCAAATTCCCAATTTTGGGGACCCTCCACCCCCAGTTTGGTGCTTTAGGGGGTCCCACCCCCCCAAATTTGGTGCTAAGGGTTCCTGACCCCCCCCAATTTGGGGGTCCCACTCCCCCCAATTTGGGGGTCTCACCCCCCCCCCAATTTGGTACTTTAGGGGTCCAAACACCCCCAGTTTGGTGCTTTGGGGGTCTCGAGCCCCCCAAATTTGGTGCTGGGCTGAAATTGCCCTCTTTTTTTGGGGGGGGGGAGGGCTTTGTGTCTCCTCCCACCCCCTCCCCAAATCCGGGACCACCCCTCCCCAAAATCCCCCCGAGACCTCCCCCCACAAAAGACCCCGAGGATCCCCTGGGACCCCCCAAGACCCCCCAAACAGACCCCCCAGGACCTCCAAGAGCCCATCAGGAGCCCCCTGGGACCCCCAAAATCTCCCCAAAAAAACCCTCAGGAGTCCCTGGAGACCCCCAAGACCCCCCCCCCACCCCAAATTTCCCCAAGACCCTCAAAAGCCCCTCAGGATCCCCCTGAGACCCCCTCAGGAGCTCCTGGGACCCCCAAACCCCCTCAAGACCCCCAAAATCCCCCCAAGACCCCCTCAGGAGCCTCCCGGACCCCCCAAAATCCCCCCAAATTCTCTCCTGGACCCTCGAAATCCCCCCAAAATCCCTCCAAGCCACCCCAAAACCCCCTCAGGAGCCCCTTGGGACCCAAATTCCCCCTCAAGACCCCTCTGGGACCCCCAAGACCCCCCCCACATTCCCCCCAAGACCCTCAAAACCCCCTCAGGAGCCCCCCTGAGACCCACCGGGACCCTCAAAACTCCCCCAAAATCCTCTCAGGACCCCCCTGGGACCCCCAGGACACCCCCCCCCCCCCAGACCCACCGAAATCCCCCCTGGGACCCCCAGGACCCCCCCCCCAAATTCCTGCCAAACCCTCCTGGGAACCCCCAAATGCCCCCAATTCCCCCCTGAGACCCCCCCAGACCCCTCCCCAATTTCCCCCCCTCCCCCCCACCCCGGAGCCGCTGGACCCACACGCACACCCCCCCCCCCTCCATCCCATCCCCCACCCCGGAGCTTTGGGGGGGGGTCCCTGTATGACCCCTCCCCCCCCCCCCCCCGGCTGTCCCCTCCCCCACATAAAGCGCTCTGAAAGCAGCGAGGGTGAGACCGTGATTGGGGACAGTGGGGACATTTGGGGACATTGGGGACATTGGGGGGATTTGGGGACACTGGGGACATTGGGGGACATTGGGGGAATTGGAGGGATTGGTGACATTTGGGGACATTGGGGGCATTGGGGGCATTGGGGGACATTTGGGGGACATTGGAGGATTTGGGACACCGGGGACATTTGGGGGATTTTGGGGACATTGGGGACATTTGGGGACATTGAGGGCATTTGGGACAGTGAAGACATTTGGGACATTTTGGGGACATTGGGGACATTGGGGGGACAATGGGCAGGGCCCTGGGGACACCTGGGGACACTTGGGGACCCTCAGGGACATTGGGGAAACTGGGAGTGATGGGGACAGGAGGGGACAGGGAGGGTAATGGGGACACTTGGGGACACCTGGGGACACTTGGGGACACCTGGGGACCCCGGGGACACTTGGGGACACCTGGGGACATTGGGGACATTGGGGACACGGGAAGTGATGGGGACACAGGGGACACAAGGGGACAGGAGGGTGATGGGGACATTTGGCAGGGCCCAGGGGACACCTGGTGACACCTGGGGACACCTGGTGACACTTGGGGACACCTGGGGACACTGGAATGATGGGGACACGGGGGACAGGGAGGGTAATGGGGACACCTGGGGACACCTGGGGACCCTCAGGGACACTTGGGGGACACCTGGGGACATTGGGGACACTTGGGGACCCTCGGGGACACTGGGAATGATGGGGACACGGGGACAGGGAGGGTAATGGGACACCTGGGGGACACCTGGGGACCCTCAGGGACACTTGGGGACACCTGGGGACATTGGGGACACTTGGGGACCCTCGGGGACACTGGGAATGATGGGGACACGGGGGACAGGGAGGGTAATGGGGACACCTGGGGACACCTGGGGACCCTCAGGGACACCTGGGGACACCTGGGGACACTTGGGACACCTGGGGACCCTCGGGGACACTTGGGGACACCTGGGGACATTGGGGACACGGGAAGTGATGGGGACACAAGGGGACAGGAGGGTGATGGGGACACCTGGCAGGGCCCAGGGGACACCTGGTGACACTTGGAGACCTCTGGTGACCCTTGGGGACATTGGGGGCCCCCGGGGACCCCGCGACCCCCGCCCGCTCCTCTGCCCCCCCCGGTTTACGACACCGCTCCCCCCTCCCACCGCGGCTTTGCGACAGCGGCGCTTGGCGGCCGCGCCCGGCGGCGGCGGCGGCGCTTTCCGGCCCGGCCATGGCGGAGACAGAGCGGGCGGGGAGCGGCGACGGCGCCGGCCCCGGGCGGCCCCCGAGCTCCGCCGAGCTCGAACGGGCCGAGGAGCTCAAGGCCCAAGCCAACGAGTTCTTCAAAGGTACCGGCGGGGAACGGGGGGTACCGGGGAGCGAGCCGCGGCGGGGTACGGGGGGGTGCCAGATAGGGAGCCATGAGGGAGAATGGGGGCTGCCAGATAGGGAGCCGCTGAGGGCAGTGCGGGGTAACGGGGCTGCCAGATAGGGAGCCATTGGAGGTAATGGGGGCTGCCAGATAGGGAACCGCGGCGGTTAACGGGGATTAACGGGGGATTACGGGTCTGCGAGATTGGGAGCCGCGGCGGTTAACGGGGGGTAACGGGAGGTGCCAGATAGGGAGCCGGAGCGGTTAATGTGGGCTGCCAGATTGGGAGCCATGAGGGGTAACGGGGGCTGCCAGATTGGGAGCCATTGGGGGTAACGGGGGCTGCCAGATAGGGAGCCATGGGGGGTAACGAGGGCTGCCAGACTGGGAGCCGTAGGAGGTTACAGGGGGCAATGGGGGCTGCCAGATAGGGAGCTGTAGGGGACAGTGGGGGCTGCCAGATTGGGATCTATAGGGGCTGCCAGATTGGGATCTATAGGGGACAGTGGGGGCTGCCAGATTGGGATCTATAGGGGATCTATAGGGGCTGCCAGATTGGGATCTATAGGGGACAGTGGGGGCTGCCAGATTGGGATCTATAGGGGATCTATAGGGGCTGCCAGATTGGGATCTATGGGGGACAGTGGGGGCTGCCAGATTGGGATCTGTTGGGGATCTATAGGGGCTGCCAAATTGGGATGTATAGGGGACAGTGGGGGCTGCCAGATTGGGATCTATTGGGGATCTATAGGGGCTGCCAGATTGGGATCTATAGGAGACAGTGGGGGCTGCCAGATTGGGATCTATTGGGGATCTATAGGGGCTGCCAGATTGGGATCTATAGGGGACAGTGGGGGCTGCCAGATTGGGATCTGTTGGGGATCTATAGGGGCTGCCAGATTGGGATCTATAGGGGATCTATAGGGGCTGGTCACTCCTGGCCTCTGGGACCTTGTCACTCCTGACCTTTGGTGTGTGGCCACTCCTGATCTTTGGGTTCTGGTCCCTTCTTGCCTTTGCCCCCCACCTTTGGGACCGGGTCCCTCCCAACCTTTGGGCTCTGGCCACCCCCAGCCTTTGGGACCTGGTCACTTCTTAGCTTTGGGACCTGGTCACTCCCATCCTTTGGGCTCTGGCCGCTTGCCCCTTTTGCCCCCTGTGCCCCATGCCAACGCTGTGTGTGTGGGCAGGCAAGGACCACCCCTCACCCTCACCTCCCTGCCCTCCCTGCCCAGCCTCACCCTTTGGGACCTGGTCACTTCTTACCTTTGTGCTCCAGCCACCCCCGCCCTTTGGGTTCTGGTCACTGCCAACCTTTGGGACCTGGTCACTTCTTACCTCTGATGTATGGTCACTCCTGACCTTTGGGTTCTGGTCACTTCTTACCACTGGGACCTGGTCACTCCTGACCTTTGGGACCTGGTCACCCCCACCCTTTGGATTCTGGTCACTCCCACCCTTTGGGACCTGGTCACTCCCAACCTTTGGGCTCCAGCCACCATCAACCTTTGGGCTCCGGCCACCCCTCACCTTTGGGCTCCGGCCACCCCTCACCTTTGGGACCTGGTCACTCCTGACCTTTGGGACCTGGCCACCCTCAACCTTCGGGACCTGGTCACTCTTGGCCTTTGGGCTCCAGCCACCCCCAGCCTTTGTTCTCTGGCCACTCCCACCCTTTGCTCTCTGGCCACTCCTGGCCTCTGGGGTCTGGTCACTCCTGACCTTTGGGACCTGGTCACTCCCACCCTTTGTGCTCCGGCCACTTGTCCCTTTTGGCACATGACCTCTGGCCACTTGCAGCCTTTGGGACCTGGTCACTCCTTAACTTCGGGACCTGCTCACTCCCAACCTTTGGGCTCCAGCCACCATCAACCTTTGGGCTCCGGCCACCCCTCACCTTTGGGACCTGGTCACTCCCAGCCTTTGTGCTCTGGCCACCCTCAACCTTTGGGACCTGGTCACTCCTGACCTTTGGGACCTGGTCACTCTCAAACTTTAGGTTCTGGTCAACCCCCACTTTGAGACCTGGCCACTCCTTGCCTTTGGGACGTGGTCACCCTCAACCTTTGGGTCCTGGTCACTCCCACCCTTTGGGACCTGGTCACCCCCAGCCTTTGGTATGTGGTCACTCCTGGCCTTTGGGGTCTGGTCACTTCTGGCCTTTGTGCTCCAGCCACTCCTGGCCTTTGGGTTCTGGTCACTTCTTTCCATTGGGACCTGGTCCCTCCCAACCTTTGTGCTCCAACCACCCTCACCCTTTGGGGTCTGGTCACTCTCACCCTTTGGGACCCGGTCACTCTCACCCTTTGGGACCCGGTCACCCTCACCCTTTGGGACCTGGTCCCTCCCAGCCTTTGTGCTCCAACCACCCTCACCCTTTGGGACCTGGTCACTCTCACCCTTTGGAACCCGGTCACCCTCACCCTTTGGGACCTGGTCCCTCCCAGCCTTTGTGCTCCAACCACCCTCACCCTTTGGGACCTGGTCACTCTCACCCTTTGGGCTCCAACCACCCTCACCCTTTGGGACCTGGTCACTCCTGACCTTTGGGTTCTGGTCACTCGTCATTTTTGTCCCGTGACCTCTGGCCACTCCCGTGACCACCGTCCACCCCTGTGTGTGTGTGTGTGTGTGTGTGTGCGCAGGCAAGGACTACGAGAGCGCGGTGCGCCTGTACAGCAGCGCCATCGAGCTGAACCCGTCCAACGCCATCTACTATGGCAACCGCAGCCTGGCGTACCTGCGCACCGAGTGCTACGGCTACGCCCTGGCCGACGCCACGCGCGCCCTGCAGCTCGACAGCAAGTACGTCAAGGGCTACTACAGGAGGGCCGCCAGCAACATGGCCCTGGGCAAGTTCAAGGCCGCCCTCAGGGACTACGAGATGGTGAGAGATGGGAGAGGTCACTCTGTCTGTCCTGGGGTCAGGGGAGGGGTCAGTGTGTGTGTCCTGGGGTCAGGGGAGGGGTCAGTGTGTGTGTCCTGGGGTCAGTGTGTGTGTCCTGGGGTCAGGGGAGGGGTCAGTGTGTGTGTCCTGGGGTCAGTGTGTGTGTCCTGGGGTCAGCGTGTCCATCCTGGGGTCAGGGAAGGG
Organism: Melozone crissalis; assembly: GCF_028551555.1. NCBI lineage: Eukaryota > Metazoa > Chordata > Aves > Passeriformes > Passerellidae > Melozone > Melozone crissalis. Next base: position 6,671 of record NW_026536340.1, read on the forward strand.
GTCAGTGTGGGTGAGCTGGGGTCAGGGGAGGGGTCAGTGTGTGTGTCCTGGGGTCAGGGAAGGGGTCAGTGTGTGTGTCCTGGGGTCAGTGTGTGTGTCCTGGGGCCAGGGGAGGGGTCAGTGTGTCTGTCCTGGGGTCAGGGTGTGTGTCCTGGGGTCAGTGTGTGTGTCCTGGGGTCAGGGGAGGGGTCAGTGTGTGTGTCCTGGGGTCAGGATGTCTGTGCTGGGGTCAGTGTGTCTGTCCTGGGGTCAGGGGAGGGGTCAGTGTGTGTGTCCTGGGGTCAGTGTGTCTGTCCTGGGGTCAGGGTGTGTGTCCTGGGGTCAGTGTGTGTGTCCTGGGGTCAGGGAAGGGGTCAGTGTGTGTGTCCTGGGGTCAGTGTGTGTGTCCTGGGGCCAGGGGAGGGGTCAGTGTGTCTGTCCTGGGGTCAGGGTGTGTGTCCTGGGGTCAGTGTGTGTGTCCTGGGGTCAGGGGAGGGGTCAGTGTGTGTGTCCTGGGGTCAGGATGTCTGTGCTGGGGTCAGTGTGTCTGTCCTGGGGTCAGGGGAGGGGTCAGTGTGTGTGTCCTGGGGTCACTCTGTCTGTCCTGGGGCCAGGGGAGGGGTCAGTGTGTGTGTCCTGGGGTCAGTGTGTCTGTCCTGGGGTCAGGGGAGGGGTCAGTGTGTGTGTCCTGGGGTCAGGATGTCTGTGCTGGGGTCAGTGTGTCTGTCCTGGGGTCAGGGGAGGGGTCAGTGTGTGTGTCCTGGGGTCAGTGTGTCTGTCCTGGGGTCAGGGTGTGTGTCCTGGGGTCAGTGTGTGTGTCCTGGGGCCAGGGGAGGGGTCAGTGTGTCTGTCCTGGGGTCACTCTGTCCATCCTGGGGGTACATGGTCAGCACCATGGCCCTGGGCAAGTTCAAGGCCGCCCTCAGGGACTACGAGATGGTGAGAGGGGTCAGTGTGTCCATCCTGGGGTCAGGAGAGGGTTGGGGACATCGCTGAGGTCAGTGTGTCCATCCTGGGGTCAGGAGAGGGTTGGGGACATCGCTGAGGTCAGTGTGTCCATCCTGGGGTCAGGGAAGGGTTGGGGACATCGCTGAGGTCAGTGTGTCCATCCTGGGGTCAGGAGAGGGTTGGGGACATCGCTGAGGTCAGTGTGTCCATCCTGGGGTCAGGAGAGGGTTGGGGACATCGCTGAGGTCAGTGTGTCCATCCTGGGGTCAGTGTGTCCATCCTGGGGTCAGGGTGTCCATCCTGGGGGTCAGGGTGTGCATCGTGGGGTCAGTGTGTCCGTCCGGCGGTCAGTGTCTGTGTCCTGGGGTCAGGGTGTCCATCCTGGGGTCAGTGTGTCCCCACTGTCCCCACACCCTCAGGCCATGTCCCCACTGTCCCCACACCCTGGAGCCGTGTCCCCATCTGTCCCCAGGCTGTCCCCACACCCTGAGGGGCTGTCCCCACGCCCTCAGGCCATGTCCCCACTGTCCCCACACCTTCAGGAGCTGTCCCCACCCTGTCCCTGTGCTGTCCCCACACCCTGAGGGGTTGTCCCCACACCCTCAGGCCATGTTCCCGCTGTCCCCACACCCTCAGGCCGTGTCCCCGCTGTCCCCAGGCTGTCCCTGGCTGTCCCCACACCCCGAGGGACTGTCCCCAGGCTGTCCCCACACTCCGAGGAGCTGTCCCCACACCCCGAGGGACTGTCCCCGCGCTGTCCCCGTGTGTCCCCGCAGGTGGTGAAGGTCAGGCCCAACGACAAGGACGCCAAGCTCAAGTACCAGGAGTGTCACCGCATCGTCAAGCAGAAAGCGTTCGAGAGGGCCATCGCCAGCGACGAGCACAAGCGCTCCGTGGTGGACTCGCTCGACATCGAGAGCATGAGTGAGACCCCACAATGGCACTGGGGGGTCCTGGGGGGCTCTGGGGTCATTTTGGGGTGCTCAGGGGTCATTTTGGGGGGCTCAGGGGGGTCCTGGAGGGGGCCATCGCCAGCGACGAGCACAAGCGCTCCGTGGTGGACTCGCTCGACATCGAGAGCATGAGTGAGACCCCACAATGGCACTGGGGGGTCCTGGGGGGCTCAGGGGTCATTTTGGGGTGCTCAGGGGGGCTCAGAGGGGCTCAGGAGTCATTTTGGGGGGCTCAGGGTTCATTTTGGGGGGCTCCTGGGGGTCCTTGGGGGGCCATCGCCAGCGACGAGCACAAGCGCTCCGTGGTGGACTCGCTCGACATCGAGAGCATGAGTGAGACCCCACAATGGCACTGGGGGGTCCTGGGGCCTCTGAGTTCACTTTGGGGGGCTCAGGGGGGCTCAGAGGGGCTCAGGAGTCATTTTGGGGGGCTCAGGGGTCATTTTGGGGGGCTCAGGGGGGTCCTTGGGGGGCCATCGCCAGCGACGAGCACAAGCGCTCCGTGGTGGACTCGCTCGACATCGAGAGCATGAGTGAGACCCCACAACGGGCTGGGGAGGGGTCCTGGGGGGCTCAGGGTTCATTTTGGGGGCTCAGGGGTCATTTTGGGGGGCTCAGGAGGGGCTCAGAGTGAGCCTGGAGGGGCTCAGAGGTCATTTCGGGAGGCTCAGGAGTCATTTTGGGGATCTCATGGATCACTTTAGGGGTCTCAGGGCTCACTTTGGGGGACCCGGGGGTCACTTTGGGGAGCTTAGGGGGAACCTGGAGGGGCTCAGGAGTCATTTTGGGGGGCTCAGGGGTCACTTTGGGGCTCCTTATAGAGCCCCCAGTGGAGGATCAATGTCCCTGGGAGGGGCTGGGGTCTCCAGGAAGGTCCCTGGGAGGGTCTGGGGGGTCCCTGGGAGGATTTTGGGGTCCTCTGAGGGTCCCCTGAAGGTCTCTGGGAAGGTTTTGGTGTCCCCTGAAGGTCCCTGGGATGGTTTTGGGGTCCCTTGAGTGTCCCCTGAGGGTTCCTTGAGGTCTCTGGGATGGTTTTGGTGTCCCCTGAAGGTCCCTGGGATGGTTTTGGGGTCCCCTCAGTGTCGCCTGAGCCTCTCGAGGTGCCCACCTGAGCTTTTGTCCCCTCTGGAGTTCTCAGAGTCCCCTCCACGAGGGTCCCCAGCACCCCCTGACCCTGTCCCCACGCTGCCACCCCTCTGTCACCGCATTGTCACCCCACTGTCACCGCACTGTCATCCCGCTGTCACCCCACAGCCATCGAGGACGAGTACAGCGGCCCCAAACTCGAGGACGGCAAGGTCACCTTGGCCTTCATGAAGGACCTGATGCAATGGTACAAGGACCAGAAGAAACTCCACAGGAAATGTGCCTACCAGGTACCCCAAAACCCCCCAGAATCCCCCCAAAATGTCCCCCCTGCTGTCCCCCCTGCTGTCCCCACACGTCCCCACCCCGCAGATCCTGGTGCAGGTGAAGGAGGTGCTGGCCAAGCTGCCCACCCTGGTGGAGACCACGTTGAAGGAGGTGGGTTCTGCTGCCCGTGGGGGTGTCCCCGGGGGTGTCCCCAGGTGCCAGCACGGTGACATCGGTGTCCCCTGGCAGACAGAGAAGGTGACGGTGTGCGGTGACACCCACGGGCAGTTCTACGACCTGCTCAACATCTTCGAGCTCAACGGGCTCCCCTCCGAGGCCAACCCTTACGTATCCACGCCCTGAGGGTCCCCATGGGGGTGGCACAGGGCTGGGGGGACACTGGGGACACCGTGGGAGGTGGCATTGTCCTCAGCCGGTGACAGATTTTCAACGGCGACTTCGTGGACCGCGGCTCCTTCTCGGTCGAGGTCATCCTGACGCTCTTTGGCTTCAAGCTGCTCTACCCTGACCACTTCCACCTGCTCCGAGGTACTGCCAGGGCCTGGGGGGCCAGGCCTGGGGCCCCCCTGGCTGGCTCTGGGGGGGTCGTGTCCCCACACATGTCCCCCTGTTGTCCCCAGTTGTCCGAGTGGATCACTATTTGGCAGCGCCCGTTGTACTCTATGGATCACTTTTTGGCAGACCTTGTAAATTGGGAGTTTTTGTCACTGTCCTGTCCCTGTCCCATTGGGGTTGGGGACATCCCTGTCATTTTGCCCCTGCTCCGAGGTACTGCCAGGGTCTGGGGGGCGAGGCCTGGGGCCCCCCGGCTGGCTCTGGGGTGTGTGATGTCCCCTGTTGTCCCCAGTTGTCCCCAATTGTCCCTAATGGATCACTATTTGGCAGCGCCCGTTGTGCGCTATGGGTCACTTTTTGGCAGATGGTGTAAATTGGGAGTTTTTGTCACTGTCCCATCTCTGTCCCTTTGTGGTTGGGGACATCACTGTCACTTGGGGGTGTCTCTGTCCCCTTGGGGTCGCTGGCATCCCTGTCCCATTGAGGTTGGGGACATCCCTGTCCCATTGAGGTTGGGGACATCCTTGTCCCCTTGGGGTTGGTGACATCCCTGTCATTTTGCCCCTGCTCCGAGGTACTGCCAGGGCCTGGGGGGTGAGGCCTGGGCCCCCCCAGCTGGCTCTGGGGGGTGTGATGCCCCCAGTTGTCCCCAATAGATCACAATTTGGCAGCGCAAAACTATACTATTATAGTCTATAGATCTCTTTTTGGCAGGTGTTGTAAATTGGGAGTTTTTGTCACTGTCCCATCTCTGTCCCTTTGGGGTTGGGGACATTTCTGTCACTTGGGGGTGTCCCTGTCCCATTGAGGTTGGGGACATCCCTGTCCTATTGAGGTTGTGGACATCCCTGTCCCATTGGGGTTGGTGCCATCCCTGTCCCTCTGGGGTTGGTGCCATCTCTGTCCCTTCGGGTTGGTGCCATTCCTGTCCCATTGGGGTTGGTGGCATCCCCGTCCCATTGAGGCTGGGGACATCCCTGTCCCTTGGTGCCCTCCCTGTCCCCAACCCCAGGACCAGCTCATGGTGCTACATCACGGCGTTGTGTCCCCTCTGTCCCATTGTCGTGTCCACCCCGTGTCCCCTGCAGGGTGCAGGACCCTGTCCTGTGTCACAGGGCCACATCCCCTGTCCCCAACCCTTGTCCCCTGTCCCATGTCCCCCATCCCATATCCCTGGGGATGTGGACTCTGGGGGCCATGTCCCCAACCCCGGGCGGTGTCCCCAACCCCGGGCGGTGTCCCCAGCCCCAGGCGGTGTCCCCAGGGGTAGCAGTTGTCCCCGTGTCCCCTCAGGGAACCACGAGACGGACAACATGAACCAGATCTACGGCTTCGAGGGCGAGGTGAAGGCCAAGTACACGGCGCAGATGTTCGCGCTCTTCAGCGAGGTCTTCGAGTGGCTGCCCCTGGCCCAGTGCATCAACGGCAAAGTGCTGGTGAGGGGACACCGAGGGGACATTGTCACCCGGAGTCACTATCTGGCAGCTGTCATTTACAGTAATGGATCCCAGTTTGGCAGCCCTTTTGGCTCTCTATCTGGCAGCTGTCATTTGCAGTTATGGATCCCAATTTGGCACACCGTAGTGACTCACTATCTGGCAGCCCCATTAATTTTAATGGATCCCAATTTGGCATACAATGGGGCTCACTATCTCGCAGCCTTGTTGATTTGAATGGATCCCAATTTTGCAGTCATTTTGGCTCACTATCTCGCAGCCTTGTTGCTTTGAATTGATCCCAATTTGGCAGCACTGTGGCTCACTATGTGGCAGCGCCCATTGGCAGTAATAGATCCCAATTTGGCAGCCCATGTGGCTCACTGTGTGGCAGCCCCGTTGATTTTAATGGATCCCAATGTTGCAGCCCTGATGGCTCACTATCTGGCAGCTGTCATTCTCAGTAATAGATCCCAATTTGGCAGCACATTTTGGCTCACTATCTCGCAGCTGTCATTCACAGGAATGGATCTTTATTTGGCATCCTTTTTGGCTCACTCTCTGGCAGCCCCGTTGATTTTAATAGATCTCAATTTGGCAGCCCTAGTGGCTCACTATCTCACAGCTGTCATGCCCCGTTGATTTTAATGGATCCCAATTTTGCAGCCATTATGGCTCACTATCTCACAACCCCGTTGATTTAATGGATCCAAATTTGGTAGCGTAGCTCACTATCTGGCAACCCCATTGCTTTTAATAGATCCCAATTTGGCATCCCTTTTGGCTCTCTGTCTGGCAACCCCGTTGATTTTAATGGATCCCAGTTTGGCATACAATGGGGCTCACTATCTGGCAGCCTTGTTGATTTGAATGGATCCCAATTTTGCAGCCGTTATGGCTCACTATCTCGCAGCCTTGTTGCTTTCAATTGATCCCAATTTGGCAGCAGTGTGGCTCACTATGTGGCAGCGCCCATTGGCAGCAATAGATCCCAATTTGGCAGCCCATGTGGCTCACTATCTGGCAGCCCCGTTGATTTTAATAGATCCCTTTTTGGCAGCCCCCTCAAAACGGGGGATTTGACCCCCCCCCCGACCCCGTCCCTGTCCCCTCGGGGTCAGGGTGACCCTGCTGTCCCCTTGCTGTCCCCCTGCCGTCCCCAATGTCCCCACGGCGTGTCCCCCCAGATCATGCACGGGGGGCTCTTCAGCGAGGACGGGGTGACCCTCGATGACATCCGCAAGATCGAGCGCAACCGGCAGCCCCCGGACTCAGGTGGGACAGGGACCCCCCCGGGATGTCCCCAAGGTGTCCCCAAGGTGTCCCCAAGGCTGAGCTGTGACCCCCCCACCCTGTGTCCCCCCATCCAGGGCCGATGTGTGACCTGCTCTGGTCTGACCCCCAGCCCCAGGTGAGCTGTGACCCCCCTCCCCGGGATGTCCCCAAGGTGTCCCCATGTCCTGGGGGTGTCCCCAAGGTCCTGGGGGTGTCCCCTGATGTGTCCCCGCTGTCCCCTGGGTGTGTCCCCAATGTCCTCACGGTGTCCCCGAGCGCCCCAATGTCCCCAAATCCCCCCAAGGCCCCCAATGTCCCAAATCACCCCAATGCCCCCAAATCCTCCCAATGTCCCTGATCCCCCCAATGTCCCCAATGTCCCCAATGTCCCCAATGTCCCCAATGTCCCCAGAACAGCCAGTCGCTCAGCAAGCGGGGCGTCAGCTGCCAGTTTGGCCCCGATGTCACCAATGCCCCCAACACCCCCAATGTCCCCAATCACCCCAATGCCCCCAGTGCCCCCAACACCCCCATTGTCCCCAATGTCCCCAGTGCCCCCAATCCCCTCAATGTCCCCAGTGTCCCCAGTGTCCCCAATGTCCCCAGTTCCCCCAATATCCCCACTGTCCCCAATGTCCCCAATGTCCCCACTGTCCCCGATGTCCCCAATGTCCCCAGAATGGCCGGTCGGTCAGCAAGCGGGGCGTCAGCTGCCAGTTTGGCCCCGATGTCACCAATGCCCCCAACACCCCCAATGTCCCCAATCACCCCAATGTCCCCAATGTCCCCAGTGCCCCCAATCCCCTCAATGTCCCCAGTGTCCCCAGTGTCCCCAATGTCCCCAGTTCCCCCAATATCCCCACTGTCCCCAATGTCCCCAATGTCCCCAGAACGGCCGGTCGGTCAGCAAGCGGGGCGTCAGCTGCCAGTTTGGCCCCGATGTCCCCAATTCCCCCAATGCCCCCAATGTCCCCAATCACCCCAATCCCCCCCAATGTCCCCAATTCCCCCGATGTCCCCAATGTCCCCGATGTCCCCGATGTCCCCAATGTCCCCAGAACGGCCGGTCGGTCAGCAAGCGGGGCGTCAGCTGCCAGTTTGGCCCCGATGTCACCAATGCCCCCAATGCCCCCAATGTCCCCAATCACCCCAATGTCCCCAATGTCCCCAATGCCCCCAATCCCCTCAATGTCCCCATTGTCCCCAATGTCCCCAATTCCCCCGATGTCCCCATTGTCCCCAATGTCCCCAATTCCCCCGATGTCCCCAATGTCCCCAGAACGGCCGGTCGGTCAGCAAGCGGGGTGTCAGCTGCCAGTTTGGCCCCGATGTCACCAAGCGCTTCCTGGAGCGGAACCGCCTGGAGCTCATCATCCGCAGCCACGAGGTCAAGCCCGAGGGCTACGAGGTGGCGCACGATGGCCGCTGTGTCACCGTCTTCTCCGCCCCCAACTACTGGTGAGGGACATTGGGGACACTGGGGACACACCTGGGGACACGGGGGGGCACGAGGTGGCGCACGATGGCCGCTGTGTCACCGTCTTCTCTGCCCCCAACTACTGGTGAGGGACACTGGGGACACTGGGGACATTGGGGACACGGGGGGGGCACGAGGTGGCGCACGATGGCCGCTGTGTCACCGTCTTCTCTGCCCCCAACTACTGGTGAGGGACACTGGGGACACTGGGGACATTGGGGACACGGGGGGGCACGAGGTGGCGCACGATGGCCGCTGTGTCACCGTCTTCTCCGCCCCCAACTACCGGTGAGGGACATTGGGGACACTGGGGACACACCTGGGGACACGGGGGTGGCGCTGTGGCCCTGGGTTTGTGCCCGTGTCACCTCGGTTTAGTCGCTGTGAGGTGTGGGGGACACTTGGCGTGGTGTCCCCAAGCCTTGGTGTCCCCTGACCTGCAGTGTCCCCAAGCACAGTGTCCCTCAGCCACGTTGGCCACTTGGTGCAGTGTCCCCAAGCCTGGTGTCCCCTGAGCTGTGTGGGACACTTGGTCTGATGTCCCCAAGCCCGGTGTCCCCTGAGCTGCAGTGTCCCCTTGGTTTGGTCGCCAGTGTCCCCTGATCTGCAGTGTCCCCAAACCCGGTGTCCCCTGAGTCACCTTGGTCACTTGGTCTGGTGTCCCCTGAGCCACGTTGTCCCCTTGGTTTTGTCCCCAGTGTCCCCAAGCCCGGTGTCCCCCAGCCCAGTGTCCCCTGAGCCACCTTGACCACTTGGTCTGGTGTCCCCAAGCCCGGTGTCCCCTGAGCTGCAGTGTCCCCAAGCCCGGTGTCCCCTCAGCCACATTGTCCCCTCAGTCCCTTCCCCAAGTGTCCCCAAGTGTCCCATCCCTGGTGGTTCCCCAGCCTTGGTGCTCCATGAAGGTTGTGCTGTGGTGTCCCCAAGTGTCCCCAAATGTCCCCAGTGTCCCATCCCTGATGGTCCCCATCCTCGGTGCTCCACGGGGGTTGTGCTCTGATGTCCCCAGATGTCCCCAAATGTCCCATCCCTGGTGGTGTCCTAGCCTGGGGGCCCATGGAGGTTGTGCTCTGATGTTCCCAAGTGTCCCCAAATGTCCCCAAATGTCCCCAAATGTCCCGTCCCTGGTGGTTCCCCATCCTCAGTGCTCCATGGAGGCTGTGCTCTGATGTCCCCAAGTGTCCCCAAGTGTCCCCCAGTGTCCCATCCCTGGTGGTTCCCCAGCCTTGGTGGCCCATGAAGGTTGTGCTGTGGTGTCCCCAAGTGTCCCCAAATGTCCTCCAATGTCCCCAAGTGTCCCCAAATGTCCCATCCCTGGTGGTTCCCCACCCTCAGTGGCCCATGGGGGCTGTGTTCTGATGTCCCCAAATGTCCCCCAGTGTCCCCCAGTGTCCCCAAGTGTCCCATCCCTGGTGATCCCCCATCCTTGGTGCTCCATGGAGGCTGTGCTGTGGTGTCCCCAAGTGTCCCCAGATGTCCCCAGATGTCCCCAAATGTCCCATCCCTGGTGGTTCCCCAGCCTCACAGGGCCCACAGGGGTTGTGCTGTGGTGTCCCCAAGTGTCCCCAAATGTCCCCAATGTCCCCTGCAGTGACCAGATGGGCAACAAGGGCTCCTACATCCACCTGCGGGGCAGCGACCTGCGCCCCGACTTCCACCAGTTCACAGCAGTGGTGAGTCTGGGGGCTGGGACCCCCAAAATCCAACCTGGGACCCCCAAAATCTGCTCTGGGACCCCCAAAATCTGCCCTGGGACCCCCAAAATCTGCCCTGGGACCCCCAAAATCCAACCTGGGACCACAAAATCTGAACTGGGACCCCAAAATCCAACCTGGGACCCCAAAATCCAAACTGGGACCCCAAAATCTGCCCTGGGACCCCAAAATCCAAACTGGGACCCCCAAAATCTGCTCTGGGACCCCCAAAATCCAAACCTGGGACCCCAAAATCCAACCTGGGACCCCCAAATCTGCCCTGGGACCCCCAAAATCTGCTCTGGGACCCCCAAAATCTGAACTGGGACCCCAAAATCCAACCTGGGACCCCAGAATCCAACCTGGGACCACAAAATCTGAACTGGGACCCCCAAAATCCAACCTGGGACCCCCAAAATCCGAACTGGGACCCCAAAATCCAAACCTGGGACCCCAAAAATCCAACCTGGGACCCCAAAATCCAAACTGGGACCCCCAAAATCCAAACCTGGGACCCCAAAATCCAACCTGGGACCCCCAAAATCTGCTCTGGGACCCCAAAATCTGCTCTGGGACCCCAAAATCCAACCTGGGATCCCCAAAATCCAAACCTGGGACCCCAGAATCCAACCTGGGACCCCCAAAATCTGCCCTGGGACCCCAAAATCCAAACCTGGGACCCCAAAATCTGAACTGGGACCCCCAAAATCCAACCTGGGACCCCCAAAATCCGAACTGGGACCCCCAAAATCCAAACTGGGACCCCAAAATCCAAACTGGGACCCCCAAAATCTGCTCTGGGACCCCCAAAATCTGCCCTGGGACCCCAAAATCCAAACCTGGGACCCCCAAAATCCAAACCTGGGACCCCAAAATCCAACCTGGGACCCCCAAATCTGCCCTGGGACCCCCAAAATCTGCTCTGGGACCCCCAAAATCTGAACTGGGACCCCAAAATCCAACCTGGGACCCCCAAAATCCAAACCTGGGACCCCAGAATCCAATCTGGGACCCCCAAAATCCAACCTGGGACCCCCAAAATCTGCTCTGGGACCCCAAAATCCGAACTGGGACCCCCAAAATCCAACCTGGGACCCCCAAAATCTGCCCTGGGACCCCCAAAATCCAAACCTGGGACCCCAGAATCCAATCTGGGACCCCCAAAATCCAACCTGGGACCCCCAAAATCTGCTCTGGGACCCCAAAATCCGAACTGGGACCCCCAAAATCCAACCTGGGACCCCCAAAATCTGCCCTGGGACCCCCAAAATCCAACCTGGGACCCCCAAAATCTGCTCTGGGACCCCAAAATCCGAACTGGGACCCACAAAATCTGCTCTGGGACCCCCAAAATCTGCCCTGGAACCCCCAAAATCCAACCTGGGACCCCAAAATCTGCCCTGGGACCCCCAAAATCTGCTCTGGGACCCCAAAATCCGAACTGGGACCCCCAAAATCCAACCTGGGACCCCAAAATCCGCCCTGGGACCCCAAAAATCTGCCCTGGGACCCCCAAAATCCAACCTGGGACCCCCAAAATCCAAACCTGGGACCCCAAAATCCAAACCTGGGACCCCAAAATCCAACCTGGGACCCCAAAATCTGCCATGGAACCCCCAAAATCCACCCTGGGACCCCCAAAATCCAACCTGGGACCCCCAAAATCCAAACTGGGACCCCCAAAATCTGCTCTTGGACCCCCAAAATCCACCCTGGGACCCCCAAAATCCGAACTGGGACCCCCAAAATCCAACCTGGGACCCCCAAAATCTGCTCTGGGACCCCAAAATCTGCTCTGGGACCCCCAAAATCCAACCTGGGACCCCAGAATCCAACCTGGGACCCCAAAATCCAAACCTGGGACCCCAAAATCTGAACTGGGACCCCCAAAATCCAACCTGGGACCCCCAAAATCTGCTCTGGGACCCCCAAAATCCGAACTGGGACCCCAAAATCCAAACCTGGGACCCCAAAATCCAACCTGGGACCCCCAAAATCTGCTCTGGGACCCCAAAATCCAAACTGGGACCCCCAAAATCTGCTCTGGGACCCCCAAAATCCAACCTGGGACCCCAAAATCCAAACTGGGACCCCCAAAATCTGAACTGGGACCCCCAAAATCCACCCTGGGACCCCAAAATCCAACCTGGGACCCCCAAAATCCAAACCTGGGACCCCAAAATCCAACCTGGGACCCCAAAATCTGCCATGGAACCCCCAAAATCCACCCTGGGACCCCCAAAATCCAACCTGGGACCCCCAAAATCCAAACTGGGACCCCCAAAATCTGCTCTTGGACCCCCAAAATCCAACCTGGGACCCCAAAATCCAACCTGGGACCCCCAAAATCCAAACTGGGACCCCCAAAATCCATCCTGGAACCCCAAAATCCAAACCTGGGACCCCAAAAATCTGCCCTGGGACCCCCAAAATCCAACCTGGGACCCCAGAATCCAATCTGGGACCCCCAAAATCCACCCTGGGACTCCAAAAATCCAAACCTGGGACCCCAAAATCCAACCTGGGACCCCAAAATCCAAACTGAGACCCCAAAAATCTGCCATGGGACCCCCAAAATCCAAACCTGGGACCCCACAATCCAACCTGGGACCCCCAAAATCCAAACCTGGGACCCCAAAATCCAACCTGGGACCCCAAAATCCACCCTGGGACCCCAAAATCTGAACTGGGGCCCCCAAAATCCAAACCTGGGACGCCAGAATCCAATCTGGGACCCCCAAAATCCAAGCCAGGGACCCTCCGAAAACCTTGGGGGTCTCAAATTTATGGGAGGGGGGTCCCCAGGGCTTATTTGGGGGGGTTCTCATCTTTTTAGGGGGTCTCCAGTGGTTATTTGGGGGGGACTTTTAGGGGGGTCTCATCCTTTTAGGGGTGCTCTTTGGGGGTCTCACCTTTATGGGGGGGGTCCAGGGGTTGTTTTGGGGGCTTCTTGGGGGGGTCTCCTCCTTTTGGGGGGACTTTTAGGGGGGGTCTCATCTTTTTTGGGGGGCTCTTGAGGGTCTCATCCTTTTGGGGTGCTCTTTGGGGGGGGTCTCACCTTTATGGGGGTGTCCCCAGTTTGATTTGGGGCGAGTTTTGGGGGGGGGGGGGGGGTCTCATAATTTTGGGGCGTCCCCAAGGTTTATTTGGGGCAACTTTTTGGGGGTCTCATCCCTTTGTGGGGGCTCTTTTCAATCTCACCTTTACGGGGACGACCCCAGGATTTTTTGGGGTGTCCGTGCTGACAATTTGGGGTGGGGGGGGACACCCCCAAACCCCCCCTGACCCCCCCCCCCCATTTTTGATTTTCTGCCCCCCCCAGCCTCACCCCAACGTCAAGCCCATGATGTACGCGAACACCCTCCTGCAGCTGGGCATGATGTGACCCCACCCGAGGGGGTCCCCACGACCCCCACCCGGACACCCCAAAAATACAACCCCGACCCCCACCCCCCCACAGCCCCCAGCACCCCCCAGGGGGGTTTTAATATATTGGAAGATTGTATTTATTCCCCTCCCCCCCCCCCCCCCCCCTCCCCCCAGTGCTCCCAGTTTGGGGCTCCAGGGGTGGGGGATGGGCCGGGGGGGGGGGGAGGGTGTTCTGGAAATTTGGGGGGGGTGGGGAAGGGTCTCCCCTCCCCCCCCTCTCCTCCCCCCTCCCCAAATTAACGAGCAATAGGTGCGAGGAGGAGGAGGAAGGGAGGGAGGGGGGAGGGGAGAATGGGGAATGGGGAGGGGTCCCGTGCCGCCCCTCCCCCTCTCCTTTTCCCCACCCCCCCCCCCCCCCCCCCGCCGTGCGGTTTTACCATCTCTGTAATTAATTAATCACGTTCAATAAAGTTAATTAAAAGTGCGGTGGGTAATTACCGTGAGCGGCCGCTGGGGGGCGCTGCAGGGCGGGGGCGCTGCCGGCGTCGCGTTGCCATGGAAACCCCACCCCGTGTTGTTGCCATGGAGACCGGGGTGGAGGGCGGGGACCCCAAATGACCCCCAGGGACCCCCAAATTTGTCCTGGGGACCCCGAAACCTCACCCAGGGACCCCCAAACCTCACCCAGGGACCCCCAAATTTGTTCTGGGGACCCCGAAACCTCACCCAGGGACCCCCAAACCTCACCCAGGGACCCCCAAATTTGTCCTGGGGACCCCGAAACCTCACCCAGGGACCCCCAAACCTCACCCAGGGACCCCCAAATTTGTTCTGGAGACCCCAAATCTCACCCAGGGACCCCCAAACCTCACCCAGGGACCCCCAAATTTGTTCTGGGGACCCCCAAACCTCACCCAGGGACCCCCAAACCTCACCCAGGGACCCCCAAATTTGTTCTGGGGACCCCGAAACCTCACCCAGGGACCCCCAAACCTCACCCAGGGACCCCCAAATTTGTCCTGGGGACCCCGAAACCTCACCCAGGGACCCCCAAACCTCACCCAGGGACCCCCAAATTTGTTCTGGAGACCCCAAATCTCACCCAGAGACCCCCAAATTTGTCCTGGGGACCTCAAACCTCTCCCAGGGACCCCTAATTTTGCCCTGGGGACTCCAGATACCCCCAGGGACCCCCAAATCTCACCCAGGGACCCCCAAATCCTCCCTGGGGACTCCCAAATCCCACTCAGGGACCCCCAAATCCTCTCTGGGGACCCCAAAAGCCCCCCAGGAATCCCCAGATTTGTCCTGGAGACCCCCAGACCTCACCCAAGGACCCCCAAATTTGTCCTGGGGACTCCCAAATCTCACTCAGGGACCCCCAAAACTTGCCTGGGCACCTCAAATCTCAACCAGGGACCCCCAAACCTCACCCAGGGACCCCCAAATCCTCCCTGGGGACCCCCAGACCTCACCCAGGGAAAGTTCCAGAAGTTTCTTGAGCCCCCCCCCCCCAAGCCCCTCCTGGGTGGCCCCAGAGGGGTTTTGGGGGTCTGGACCAGTCTGGGCCCCTCCCAGTTCGGCACTGGGACCAGTTCCAGCGTGCTGTCAATCACCGCCGCTCAGCCAATAGGAACGCGGAGCGCCTCCGTCAGTCGCGCGTCTCAGCCAATAGGAGCGCGGAGCGCCTCCGCTCGTCCCGACCCCCCCGACGGAGGGCGTCGGACGGGACGGAAACGTCTCGGAATGAGCCAAAATCACCTCGGAATGAGAAAAAATCACCTCGGAATGAGCCAAAATCACTTCGGATGTCCCCAAACCCCCTCGGAAAGGTCCAAACCCCCCTCTGATGACCCCAAATCCACCCCAAAGGGTCCCCAAATCTCTTTGGATTGACCCCAAAACCCCCTCGGAAATGCCCAAAAGCTCCTCGGATGACCCCAAATCCCCTCAGAGGGTCTCCAAATCCCCCTCGGAAAGGTCCAAAACCCCCTCGGAAATGCCCGAAACCTCCTCAGATTACCCCAAATCCGCCTCAGAGGGTCCCCAAATCCCCTTGGATGACCCCAAAACCCCCTCAGAGGGTCCCCAAATCTCCTTGGATGGACCCCAAATCCCCTCGGATGGCCCTAAATCTCCTTGGATGGACCCCAAGGCCCCTTTGATGGATCCAAAATCCCCATGAAAGTATCTCGAATCCCCTTGAGATGATCCAAAATCCCCTTGAAAGGATCCCAAATCTCCTTGAGAGGATCCGAAATCCCCTTGGAGAGGTCCAAACCCCCTTAAGAGGATCCAAAATCCCGTTAAAAGGATTGAAACCCCCTTGAGATGATCCAAACCCCCTTGAAAAGATCCAAAACCCCCTTGAAACGATCCCAAATCCCATTGTGAGGATCTGAAATTCCTTTGAGAAAGATCCAAAATCCCCTCGAAATGATCCAAAATATCCTCGAGAGGATCCGAAATCCTCTTGAGAGGATCTGAAATCCCCTTGTGTGGATCCAAAACCCTTCTGAAAGGACCCAAAATCCCTTTCTGAAAGGATCCCAAACCCCCTTGAGAGGATCCGAAATCCCTCGAAAGGATCAAAACGCCCTTGAGAGGATCCCAAATCCCCTCGGAGGATTTCAGCCCTCACACCCCCCATTCTCCCTGTACCCCCCATAGCCCCCATAGACCCCACATCCCCTATAGCTCCCCATAGCCCCCATACCCCCCAAAACCCCTATAGCCCCCATAGCCTGTATATCCCCCATAGCCCCTATAGCCCCCACAGCCCCCCATATTCCCCACATCCCTTATGGTCCCCATATCCCCCATTCCCCCCACGCCCCCTATAGCCCCCATAGCCCCCATAGACCCCACATCCCCTATAGCTCCCCATAGCCCCCATACCCCCCAAAACCCCTATAGCCCCCATAGTCTGTATATCCCCCATAGCCCCTATAGCCCCCACAGCCCCCATATATTCCCCACATCCCTTATGGTCCCCATATCCCCCATTCCCCCCACGCCCCCTATAGCCCCCACACTCCCCACAGCCCCCACATCCCCTATAGGCCCCCACTCCCTACAGCCCCTTATAGCTCCCATACCCCCCATTCTCCCTGTAGCGTCTATAGCCCCATAGGCCCCATATTCCCCCTACCCCCCACATCCCACATAGCCCCTATAGCCCCCACATCCCCCATATGCCCCACAGCCCCTATAGGCCCTATATCTCCCACACCTCTATATGCCCCACAACCCCTATAGACCCCCACACTCCCCACATCCCCCATACCCTCTATATTCCCCACACCCCCGATTTCCCCCACACCCCCTATAGCCCCTATAGCCCCCCAAGCCCCCCTACCCCCTATATCCCCCCATAGCCCTTCTATATCACCTTATAGCCCCCCTATAGCCCCCCCAAGCCTGCCTAAATCCCCCTATAGCCTCCTCAAATCCCGCCCATAGGCCCCCCAAATCCCCCTATATCACCCCATTCTCCTCATAGCCCCCGTAGCCTCCCCATATCCCCTGTACCCCCAAAGCCCCCCCCAAAGCCCCCCATATCCCCCCTTATCCCCCCCATATTCCCCTGTAGCCCCGCCCCCTGCCCAGGCCCCGCCCCCTCGCCCCCCGCTCGCCCCCCGCCCCCTGTTGTCCGCGCATGCGCACAGCGCCGGGCCCATCCCGCGGCCGCGGACCCGCAGGTACCGGAGGGGGGGGGGGGGGGGGAGGGGGAGAATACCCGAATTTGGGGAGGGGTCGGCGCCGGTCCCGGCCCGGGGGGTGCGGGGGGGTCTGTCCGGTGTCCCCCGGTGCTTCAGCCCCGGGCCCGCCCCGCCCCGGCCCCGCCATCCCCGGCCGCGCTCCCTGCGCATCCCTCGGGCCCGGCCCGGCCTCGGCACCGGCGCATCCCGGGGACCCCTCCCCATTTTCGGGGGCTCATCCGCATTGCCCGGGACCCCTCCCCATCCCGGGGACCCCTCCCCATCCCTGTGCCCCTATCGCGGTCCCTCCCAGCATCCCGGTCCCTCCCAGTATCCCGATTTCCTCCGGTACCCCGGAGCCCCCTCCCCATTTTCGGGGACACATCTCCATTCTCGGGGACCCCTCCCCATTTTCGGGGATCCCTTCCCATCCCGGGGACCCCTCCCCATCCCCGGGACCCCCAGTCAGACCCCTCGTTCATCCCGGGGCTCCCATCCCCATCGCGGTCCCTCCCCATCCCGATCCTCGCCTGCATCCAGGGACCCTTCCCCATTTTCGGGGATTCATCCGCATCCCGGGACCCCTCCCCATCCCAGGGACCCTTCCCCATTTTCGGGGACCCCTCCCCATTCTCGGGACCCTTCCCCATCCCAGGGACCCCCAGCCAGACCCCCCGTTCATCCCGGTTCCCCTATCCCCATCCCGGTCCTTCCCTGTATCCCAGAGACCCTTCCCCATTTTCCGGGACCCTTCCCCATCCCGGGGACCCCCAGCCAGGCCCCCCGTTTATCCCGGTTCGTCCCAATATCCCGATTTCCCCCGTTCATCCCGGAGCCCCCTCCCCATTCCCGGTCCCCCATTCCCATCCCAATTTCCTCCTCCCCATTCCCAGAGCCCCCTCCCCATTCTCGCTGCCCCCTCCCCAGTAACGGAGCCCCTTCCCCAATCACGGTACCCTCTCCCCATTCCCGGTCCCCCATTCCAGTCCTGAAGCCCCCTCCCCCATCCCGATCCCAAATCCCGGAGCCCCCTCCTCATTCCCGGTCCCCAATTCCATTCCCGGAGCCCCCTCCCCATTCCGGTCCTGCCGCCCCCTCCCCACTCCTGCTGCCCCCTCCCCATTCCCAGTCCCCTATTCCAGTCCCGATCCCCCATCCCCATTCCCGGTGCCCCCTCCCCATTCCCGCCCCCCTTCCCCTCACCCCCACCAGCCCAAGGGGGGGGTCCCAGCCCCCCAGACCCCTCCCCAGCCCCCCCAGACCCCCCCAAACCCCCCCGTCCCCTCCTCATTCCGGTCCTGGGACCCCCTCCCCATTTCCATTCCCGTTGCCCCCGCCCCATTCCCGGAGCCGCCTCCCCATCCCCTCACCCCCATCACCCCAAGGGGGTCCCAACCCCCCAAACCCCCTGCCCCCCTCCCCATTCCCGGAGCCCCCTCCCCATTCCCAATCCCCCATCCCCATCACCACCCCAAATGGGGGGGGGGTCCCAGCCCCCAGACCCCTCTGTGCCCCCCAAACCCCCCCAAATCCCCCTGCCCCCCTCCCCATTCCCGGAGCCCCCTCCCCATTCCCAATCCCCCATCCCCATCACCCCAAATGGGGGGGGGTCCCAGCCCCCCAGACCCCTCTGTGCCCCTCAAACCCCCCCAAATCCCCCTGCCCCCCTCCCCATTCCCGGAGCCCCCTCCCCATTCCCAATCCCCCATCCCCATCACCCCAAATGGGGGGGGGGTCCCAGCCCCCCAGACCCCTCCCCAGCCCCCCCAAACCCCCCCAAACCCCCCCAAACCCCCCTGCCCCCCTCCCCATTCCCGGAGCCCCCTCCCCATTCCCAATCCCCCATCCCCATCACCCCAAATGGGGGGGGGTCCCAGCCCCCAGACCCCTCCCCAGCCCCCCCAAACCCCCCCAAACCCCCCTGCCCCCCTCCCCATTCCCGGAGCCCCCTCCCCATTCCCAATCCCCCATCCCCATCACCCCAAATGGGGGGGGGTCCCAGCCCCCCAGACCCCTCCCCAGCCCCCCCAAACCCCCCCAAACCCCCCCAAACCCCCCTGCCCCCCTCCCCATTCCCGGAGCCCCCTCCCCATTCCCAATCCCCCATCCCCATCACCCCAAATGGGGGGGGGTCCCAGCCCCCCAGACCCCTCCCCAGCCCCCCCAAACCCCCCCAAACCCCCCCAAACCCCCCTGCCCCCCTCCCCATTCCCGGAGCCCCCTCCCCATTCCCAATCCCCCATCCCCATCACCCCAAATGGGGGGGGGTCCCAGCCCCCCAGACCCCTCCCCAGCCCCCCCAAACCCCCCCAAACCCCCCTGCCCCCCTCCCCATTCCCGGAGCCCCCTCCCCATTCCCAATCCCCCATCCCCATCACCCCAAATGGGGGGGGGTCCCAGCCCCCCAGACCCCTCCCCAGCCCCCCCAAAGCCCCCTCTGTGCCCCCCCCCCAGGCTCGCCATGACCAAGGAGCGCGGGGGGGACCCCCCGGCGGGGGGGGCGCCGCCCCCCGACCCCCCGAGCCCCCCGAGCCCCCCCAGCCCGGCCGTGGAGCGGCGCAAGCGGCCGATGGTGCACCCCGCGGCCCCCGCCCCCCTGCCCAAGGACTACGGTGAGACCCCGCCCCAAATCACCGGGACACGCCCCCAAGGGCAGGGGGGACCCCAAAATGGGAACCCCAGAAAGGGACCCCCCCCAAAAAGGGACCCCCCACAAAAAGGGACCCCCCAGAAAGGGACCCCCCAGAAAGGGACCCCCCAAAAAGGGACCCCCAAAAAGGGAACCCCCAAAAAGGGAACCCCAAAAAGGGACCCCAAAAAGGGACCCCAAAAAGGGACCCCAAAAAGGCACCCCAAAATGGGAACCCCAAAATGGGAACCCCAGAAAGGGACCCCCCCCAAAAAGGGACCCCCCAGAAAGGGACCCCCCAGAAAGGGACGCCCCAGAAAGGGACCCCCCAAAAAGGGACCCCCAAAAAGGGACCCCAGAAAGGGATCCCCCCCAAAAAGGGAACCCCAAAAGGGACCCCAAAAAGGGACCCCCAAAAAGGGACCCCAAAATGGGAACCCCAAAATGGGAACCCCAAAAAGGGACCCCAAAAAGGGACCCCCCAAAAAGGAACCCCCAAAAAGGGACCCCAAAAAGGGACCCCAAAATGGGATGCCCAAAAAGGGACCCCCAAAAAGGGACCCCAAAAGAGACCCCCAGAAAGGGATCCCCCCCAAAAAGGGACTCCAAAAAGGGACCCCCAAAAAGGGACCCCCAGAAAGGGACCCCCAAAAAGGGAACCCCAAAAAGGAACCCCAAAAAGGGAACTCCCAAAAAGGGACCCCCAAAAAGGGACCACCAAAAAGGGAACCCCAGAAACGGACCCCAAAAAGGGATGCCCAAAAAGGGAACCCCAGAAAGGGATCCCCCCCCAAAAAGGGAACCCCAAAATGGGAACCCCAAAAAGGGAACCCCAAAAGGGACCCCAAAATGGGATGCCCAGAAAGGGATGCTCCGGGGATGGGCAACCCCACAGGGGATGGGGGACCCCCCCAAAAATGGGACCCCAAAAAAGGACCCCCAAAAAGGGATGCCCCGGAGATGGGAACCCCACAGGGGATGGGGACCCTAAAATGGGACCCCCGAGGGACAGGGACCCCCAAAAAAGGGACCCCCATGGCAATGGGACCCCCCGGGAATGGGGAAATCCCCAAAAGGGACCCCAAAAAAAGTGACCCCCAAAAAGGGAACCCCCGGGCATGGGGAATCCCACAGGGGATGGACACCTCCCAAAAATGGGACCCCCCAAAAAAAGTGACCCCCCCAAAAAGGGACCCCCCAGGGATGGGGAACACCACAGGGGATGGGGACCCCCCAAAAAAGGGACCCTCAGGGGATGGGGAACCCCAAAATGGGACCCGCCCTGGGGACGGGGAAATCCCACAGGGGATGGAGAACCCCAAAAAGGGATGCCCAAAAAGGGACCCCCCAAAAAGGGACCTCACAGGGGATGGGCAACCCCCAAAAAGGGACCCTCAGGGGATGGGGAGCCCCACAGGCGATTGGGGACCCCCCAAAAAGAGACCCCAACAGGTGACAACGACCCCCACAAGTGACAATGACCCCCCCAGGTCACAGATAACCCCATGGGGACCCCCCAAAAATGCCCAAAATGGGTCTGGGGGACTCTTTGCTCACTACTGCGGGTCTGATGGTTTTGGGGTGTGACCCCCCCCCAGGTGACAGCGACCCCCCAAAAAGGGACCCCAACAGGTGACCACGACCCCCACAAGTGGCAATGACCCCCCCCAGGGCGACAGAGACCCCCTCAGGGCACAAAGAACCCCCCAAAAATGCCCAAAATGGGTCAGGGATGGATTCTTTCCCCATTATTTCATGTCTGACGATTTTGGGGTGCCACCCTCGATGTCCCCCGTGTGTCCCCCGTGTCCCCCCGGGTGACAACGACCCCCGCAAGTGACAACGACCCCCCCCCCAGACCCTCCAGGTCACAGACAACCCCATGGGGACCCCCCAAAAAATGCCCAGAATGGGTCAGGGATGGATTCTTTCCCCATTGTTTCGGCTCTGACGATTTCGGGGTGCCACCCCCCCGGTGTCCCCCCCGTGTGTCCCCGTCCCCCCCCCCCGTTTTTGCCCCCCCAGCTTTCACCTTCTTCGACCCCAACGACGCGGCGTGCCGGGAGATCCTGCTGGACCCGCGCACGACGGTGCCGCAGCTCTTCGCCATCCTGCGCCAGTGGGTGCCGCAGGTGCAGCACAGCGTGGACGTCATCGGCAACGAGGTGGGAAACGGGGGGTCTGGGGGGTCCTCAGGGGGTCTGGGGGGTCCTGAAGGGAGTTTGGGTGGTTTTGAGGGGGTTTGAGGGGTCCCGAGGGGGTCTGGGGGCCGCAGCTCTTCGCCATCGTGAGCCAGGATGCAGCACGGCGTGGGCGTCATCGGCAACGAGGTGGGAAACGGGGGGTCTGGGGGATCCTCAGGGGGTCTGGGGGGTCCTCAGGGGGTTTGGGGGGTCCTGAAGGGGAGTTTGGGTGGTTTTGAGGGGGTTTGGGGGGTCCCGAGGGGGTCTGGGGGCCGCAGCTCTTTGCCATCCTGCGCCAGGATGCAGCACGGCGTGGGCGTCATCGGCAACGAGGTGGGAAACGGGGGCAAAATGGGGGTCTGGGGGGTCCTCAGGGGGTTTGGGGGGTCCTAGGGGAGAATTTGGGTGGTTTTGAGGGGGTTTGGGGGGTCCCGAGGGGGTCTGGGGGCCGCAGCTCTTCGCCATCCTGCGCCAGTGGGTGCCGCAGGTGCAGCACAGCGTGGACGTCATCGGCAACGAGGTGGGAAACGGGGGGTCTGGGGGGTCCTCAGGGGGTCTGGGGGTTCCTCAGGGGGTTTGGGGGGTCCTAGGGGAGAATTTGGGTGGTTTTGAGGGGGTTCGAGGGGTCCCGAGGGGGTCTGGGGGCCGCAGCTCTTCGCCATCCTGCGCCAGGATGCAGCACGGCGTGGGCATCGTCGGCAACGAGGTGGGAAACGGGGGCAAAACGGGGGTCTGGGGGGTCCTCAGGGGGTTTGGGGGGTCCTGAGGGGGTCTGGGGGGTCCTCAGGGGGTTTGGGGGGTCCTCAGGGGGTTTGGGGGGTCCTAGGGGGGAATCTGGGGGGGTTTGGGTTGGTTTGGGGGGGTTATGAGGGAGTTTGGGGGGGTTTATGGTGGGGTTTGCGGGAGTTTGGGGGCTCCTTGAGGGGGTTTGGGGGGTTTGGGTGGGGTTCGGAGGGAGTTTGGGGGGGTCCTTAGGGATGTCCCCGGTGGCTCTGGTGACACTGGGTTGTCCCTGGTGGCACCGGGGTGACCCTGTGACGTCCCCGTGTCCCTCTGGTGTCCCTGGGGTGTCCCTGGTGACACTGGAGTGGCCCCTGGTGGCACTGGGATGTCTCTGGGTTGTACTGGGTGTCCCTGGGGTGACATTGGTGACATTGGTGGCACTGTGACGCCCCCGGTGTCCCTGGGGTGGCATTGGTGGCATTGGTGACATTGGTGGCACTGTGACGTCCCCGGTGTCCCTGGGGTGTCCCTGGTGGCACTGGTGACATTGGTGACCCTGTGACGCCCCCGGTGTCCCTGGGGTGGCATTGGTGACATTGGTGGCACTGTGACACCCCCGGTGTCCCTGGGGTGGCATTGGTGGCATTGGTGGCCCTGTGACGCCCCCGGTGTCCCTGGGGTGTCCCTGGTGGCACTGGTGACATTGGTGACCCTGTGACGCCCCCGGTGTCCCTGGGGTGGCATTGGTGGCACTGGTGGCACTGTGACGCCCCCGGTGTCCCTGGGGTGTCCCTGGTGGCACTGGTGACATTGGTGACCCTGTGACGCCCCCGGTGTCCCTGGTGGCACTGGTGACATTGGTGACCCTGTGACGCCCCCGGTGTCCCTGGGGTGGCATTGGTGACATTGGTGGCCCTGTGACGCCCCCGGTGTCCCTGGGGTGGCATTGGTGGCACTGGTGGCCCTGTGACGCCCCCGGTGTCCCTGGGGTGTCCCTGGGGTGGCATTGGTGACATTGGTGGCCCTGTGACGCCCCCGGTGTCCCTGGGGTGGCATTGGTGGCACTGGTGGCACTGTGACGCCCCCGGTGTCCCTGGGGTGTCCCTGGGGTGGCACTGGTGGCACTGGTGGCACTGTGACGTCCCCGGTGTCCCTGGGGTGTCCCTGGGGTGACATTGGTGACATTGGTGGCCCTGTGACGCCCCCGGTGTCCCTGGGGTGGCATTGGTGACATTGGTGGCACTGTGACGCCCCCGGTGTCCCTGGGGTGTCCCTGGGGTGGCACTGGTGGCATTGGTGGCCCTGTGACGCCCCCGGTGTCCCTGGGGTGTCCCTGGGGTGGCATTGGTGACATTGGTGGCCCTGTGACACCCCCGGTGTCCCTGGGGTGGCATTGGTGGCACTGGTGGCACTGTGACGCCCCCGGTGTCCCTGGGGTGTCCCTGGGGTGGCATTGGTGACATTGGTGGCACTGGTGACATTGGTGGCACTGTGACGTCCCCGGTGTCCCTGGGGTGTCCCTGGGGTGGCATTGGTGACATTGGTGGCACTGGTGGCACTGTGACGCCCCCGGTGTCCCTGGGGTGTCCCTGGGGTGGCACTGGTGACATTGGTGGCACGGTGACGCCCCCGTGTCCCCGCAGATCCTGCGCCGCGGGTGCCACGTGGACGACAGGGACGGACTGACGGACATGACCCTGCTGCACTACGCCTGCAAGGCCGGCGCGCACGGCGTGGGTGGGTGACGGGGACAGGGCCACCAAGGTGTCCCCAAGGTGTCCCCATGGTGTCCCCAATGTCCCCAGGGTGTCCCCAAGGTGTCCCCAAGGTGTCCCCCAGTGTCCGTCTGTCCTGGCTCTCCGTAACCCCAGGCGTCCACAGTGTGGGTGGGTCACAGGGACAGGGACACCACGGTGTCCCCATGGTGTCCCCAAGGTGTCCCCAATGTCCCCAATGTCTGTCTGTCCCCAGGTGACCCTGCAGTCTCCGTCCGTCTGTCCCACTGGGGTGTCCCCAATGTCCCCAAATGTCCCCAAATGTCCCCAAATGTCCCCAAATGTCCCCACTGTCCTCAATGTCCGTCTGTCTGGGCAGGGTGTCCCTGTCCATCCATGCCCTCAATGTCCCCAATGTCCCCAATCCCTCCAATGTCCCCAATGTCCCCAATCCCTCCAATGCCCCCAATGTCCCCAATGTCCCCAGTGTCCCCAATGTCCCCAATGTCCCCAATCCCCCCAATCCTCCCAATGTCCCCAATGTCCCCAGTGTCCCCAATGTCCCCACTGTCCCTCAGTGTCCCCAATATCCCCAATGTCCCCAATCCCCCCAATCCTCCCAATGTCCCCAATGTCCCCAATGTCCCCAATGTCCCCAATCCTCCCAATCCTCCCAATGTCCCCACTGTCCCCAGTGTCCCCAATGTCCCCAATGTCCCCAATCCTCCCAATGTCCCCAATGTCCCCAATGTCCCCAATCCCCCAATCCTCCCAATGTCCCCAATGTCCCCAATGTCCCCAATGTCCCCAATCCCCCCAATCCTCCCAATGTCCCCAATGTCCCCAATGTCCCCAATGTCCCCAGTGTCCCCAATGTCCCCACTGTCCCTCAGTGTCCCCAATATCCCCAATGTCCCCAATCCCCCCAATCCTCCCAATGTCCCCAATGTCCCCAATGTCCCCAATGTCCCCAATCCCCCCAATCCCCCCAATCCTCCCACTGTCCCCAGTGTCCCCACTGTCCCCACTGTCCCCAATGTCCCCAGTGTCCCCAGTGCTGTCCGTCTGTCCCCAGGTGACCCCGCGGCCGCCGTCCGTCTGTCCCAGCGGCTGCTGGCCCTGGGGGGGGACGCGGGTCTGCGCAGCCGCTGGACGCACATGAACGCGCTGCACTACGCCGCCTACTTCGACGTGCCCGAGCTCATCCGCACCCTGCTCCGGGCGGCCGCGCCCCGAGGTGAGGGGGAGCACCCCAAAATCGGGATTGGCACCCCCAAATTGGGATTGGCACCCCCATAGTGACAGGGACACCCCAAACCCCAGTGAGGCTCAGGGACCCCCTCACTTCGACGTGCCCGAGCTCATCCGCACCCTGCTCCGGGCGGCCGCGCCCCGAGGTGAGGGGGGAGCACCCCAAAATCCAAACTGAACCCCCAAAATCCAAACTGAACCCCCATAGCAACAGGGACACCCCAAACCCCCAGTGAGGCTCAGGGACCCCCTCACTTCGACGTGCCCGAGCTCATCCGCACCCTGCTCCGGGCGGCCGCGCCCCGAGGTGAGGGGGGAGCACCCCAAAATCGGGATTGGCACCCCCAAATTGGGATTGGCACCCCCAAATTGGGATTGGCACCCCCATAGTGACAGGGACACCCCAAACCCCAGTGAGGCTCAGGGACCCCCTCACTTCGACGTGCCCGAGCTCATCCGCACCCTGCTGAGGGCGGCGGCGCCCCGAGGTGAGGGAGGGGACCCCAAAATCGGGAATTGACCCCAAAAACCGGGATTGGCACCCCCAGATTGGCAATGAACCCCCCAAACCCCGACTGACACCCCCAAACCCACCCCTCCGACGTGCCCGAGCTCATCCGCACCCTGCTCAGGGCGGCGGCGCCCCGAGGTGAGGGGGGAGCACCCCAAAATCGGGATTGGCACCCCAAATTGGGATTGGCACCCCCAAATTGGGATTGGCACCCCCATAGTGACAGGGACACCCCAAACCCCAGTGAGGCTCAGGGACCCCCTCACTTCGACGTGCCCGAGCTCATCCGCACCCTGCTCCGGGCGGCCGCGCCCCGAGGTGAGGGAGGGGACCCCAAAATCGGGAATGAACCCCAAAAACCGGGATTGGCACCCCCAGATTGGCAATGAACCCCCCAAACCCCGACTGACACCCCCAAACCCACCCGTCCGACGTGCCCGAGCTCATCCGCACCCTGCTGAGGGCGGCGGCGCCCCGAGGTGAGGGGGGAGCACCCCAAAATCCAAACTGAACCCCCAAACCCCGAATGACACCCCCAAACCCGCGCTGAGCCCCCCAAAGCCCGACTGACACCCCCCAAACCCACCCCTCCGACGTGCCTGAGCTCATCCGCACCCTGCTCCGGGCGGCCGCGCCCCGAGGTGAGGGGGGAGCACCCCAAAATCGCGATTGGCACCCCAAATTGGGATTGGCACCCCCAAATTGGGATTGGCACCCCCATAGTGACAGGGACACCCAAAATCACAATGAGGCTCAGGGACCCCCTCACTTCGACGTGCCCGAGCTCATCCGCACCCTGCTCCGGGCGGCCGCGCCCCGAGGTGAGGGGGGAGCACCCCAAAATCCAAACTGAACCCCCAAAATCCAAACTGAACCCCCAAAATCCAAACTGAACCCCCATAGCAACAGGGACACCCCAAAACCCCAGTGAGGCTCAGGGACCCCCTCACTTCGACGTGCCCGAGCTCATCCGCACCCTGCTGAGGGCGGCGGCGCCCCGAGGTGAGGGAGGGGACCCCAAAATCGGGAATTGACCCCAAAAACCGGGATTGGCACCCCCAGATTGGCAATGAACCCCCAAACCCCGACTGACACCCCCAAACCCACCCGTCCGACGTGCCCGAGCTCATCCGCACCCTGCTCAGGGCGGCGGCGCCCCGAGGTGAGGGGGGAGCACCCCAAAATCCAAACTGAACCCCCAAAATCCCGACTGAACCCCTCAAACCCGAACTGACACCCTCAAACCCCAAATGACACCCCAAAATCCCGCTGAGGCTCAGGGATCTCCCCCTTCGACGTGCCCGAGCTCATCCGCACCCTGCTGAGGGCGGCGGCGCCCCGAGGCGAGGGAGGGGACCCCAAAATCGGGATTGGCACCCCCAGATCGAGGATGAACCCTCACATGGCTGTGCCTCAGTTTCCCCCGGGATTTTTGGGGTCCCCGTTGCTTTTTAGCATTCCCCCCTACACCCACAGCCCCTCCCCCGATTTTTGGGGTGCCCCGTGCCTCAGTTTCCCCCTAACATTTGGTGATTTTGGGGGTTCCCCCGTGCCCCGTGCCTCAGTTTCCCCTCTGCTTTCGGTGCTTTTCCCCCTTTGCCGTGCCTCGATTTCCCCCGCGATTTTTGGGCTCCCCCTTCTTTTTAGGACCCCCCCCCCCTCCATCACTAACCCCTCCCGCGATTTTTA
>NW_026536341.1:0-23426 GCF_028551555.1 Melozone crissalis
CTATTTGGGGCAGATTTTGGGGGATTTTGGGGCAGATTTGGAGGACTTTGGGGTGGATTTTGGGGCAGATTTTGGGGGATTTTGGGGCAGATTTGGAGGACTTTGGGGTGGATTTGAGGTGGATTTTGGGGTATTTTGGGTTGGATTTTGGGGTGGATTTTGAGGCAGATTTTGGGGGACTTTGGGGTGGAATTTTAGGTGGATTTTGGGGGTATTTTGGGCTGGATTTTAGGGTGGATTTGGGACAGATTCGAGGTGGATTTTGGGGCAGATTTTGGGGGATTTTGGGGTGGATTTGAGGTAGATTTTGGGGAAGATTTTAGGCAGCATTTGAGTGGATCTTGGGGTGGATTTTGGGGCGGATTTGGGGGTTTTGGGGGTCCCTCACGTCGTTCTCGGCGGTGCCGCAGAGGCTGCAGGATTTGCACTCGATGCATTGCCAGCGGTACGAGCGCGCCGCCGCCGCCATGGCCAGCGAGAACTGCAGGCACGAGGGGTGTCCTGGGCCAGAAAACCCCAAAATCAACCCCAAAGCACCCCAAAATCACCCCAAAACCCAGCCCCAAAACCTTCAGAAATGCACGCCTTAAAAACCCCAAAACCAGCCCCAAAATCCCCCCAAAAATGCCCCAAAATACCCCAAAACCCATCCCAAAATTACCCCAAAATTACCTCAAAAATACCCTAAAAACCCCAAAAACTTCACACCTTAAAAACCCCAAAATCACCCCAAAACCAGCCCCAAAAATCCCCTAAAGACCCCAAGAACTCCACACCTTAAAAACCCCCAAAATCAGCTGCAAAATTACCCCTAAAAAAACCCCAAAAAACCCCAACCTGCCCCAAAAATTACACCTAAATACCCCAAAATTACTCCCAAAAATGCACCAAAAAACTGCAAAAATCCACCCCCCAAAATACCCCAAAATTACCCCAAAAATACCCTAAAAACCCCAAAACTCTACACCTTAAAAACCCCAAAATCACCCCAAAACCTCAGAAATCCACACCTTAAAAACCCCCAAACCAGCCCCAAAATCCCCCCAAAAATGCCCCAAATACCCCAAAATCACCCCAAAATTACCTCAAAAATGCCCTAAAACCCCCAAGAACTCCACACCTTAAAAACCCCAAAATTACCCCAAAATCAGCTGCAAAATTACCCCAAAAATAACCCCAAAAAATCCCAAACCTGCCCCAAAAATTACACCTAAATACCCCAAAAATACCCCCAAAAATGCACCAAAAAAATGCAAAAATCCACACCCCAAAATACCCCAAAATTACCCCAAAAATACCCTAAAAACCCCAAAACTCCACACCTTAAAAACCCCAAAATTACCCCAAAACCAGCCCCAAAATCACCTCAAAAATACCCTAAAAACCCCAAAACTCCACACCTTAAAAACCCCAAAATCACCCCAAAACCAGCCCCAAAACCTCAGAAATCCACACCTTAAAAACCCAAAACCAGCCCCAAAATTACCCCAAAAATGCCCCAAAATTACCCCAAAACCCATCCCAAAGCCAACACAAAATTACCTTAAAAATGCCCTAAAAACCCCAAAACTCCACACCTTAAAAACCCCAAAATTACCCCAAAATTACCCCAAAAATCCCCTAAAAACCCCAAGAACTCCACACCTTAAAAACCCCAAAATCAGCTGCAAAATTACCCCTAAAAAAACCCCAAAAAATCCCAAACCTGCCAAACCTGCCCCAAAAATTACAGCTAAATACCCCAAAAATACCCCCAAAAATGCACCAAAAAACTGCAAAAATCCACACCCCAAAATACCCCAAAATTACCCCAAAAATACCCTAAAAACCCCAAAACTCCACACCTTAAAAACCCCAAAATCACCCCAAAACCAGCCCCAAAACCTCAGAAACCCACGCCTTAAAAACCCAAAACCAGCCCCAAAATTACCCCAAAAATTCCCCAAAATTACCCCAAAACCCATCCCAAAATTACCCCAAAATTACCTCAAAAATACCCTAAAAACCCCAAAAACTTCACACCTTAAAAACCCCAAAATTACTTCAAAAATCACCTTAAAAATGCCCTAAAAACCGCAAAAATTCCACACCTTAAAAACCCCCAAATAACCCCAAAATTACCTAAAAAATACCCTAAAAACCCCAAGAACTTTTCACCTTAAAAACCCCAAAATGACCCCAAAATTACCTCAAAAATGCCCTAAAAACCCCAAAACTCCACACCTTAAAAACCCCAAAATCACCCCAAAACCAGCCCCAAAATCCCCCCAAAAATGCCCCAAAAGCGCCTCAAAAATCCCCAAAACTTCTGCACCTTAAACAGCCCCGAAATTCCGACTTGAACCCCAAAATTCCGACCCCAGAACCCCAAATCCGGCTGGGCCCCCCCAAGGTCCCCACTGTCCCCACTGTCCCCCCAATGTCCCCACTGTCCCCATTTCTGTCCCCAATGTCCCCCCCCTGTCCCCAATGTCCCCCCAAGGTCCCCACTGTCCCCACTGATGTCCCCACTGTCCCCCCAATGTCCCCAATGTCCCCCCAGTGTCCCCAATGTCCCCCCAATGTCCCCAATGTCCCCACAATGTCCCCACAATGTCCCCACAATGTCCCCAATGTCCCCACAATGTCCCCACTGTCCCCAATGTCCCCCCAATGTCCCCAATGTCCCCATTTCTGTCCCCAATGTCCCCAATGTCCCCAATGTCCCCCCAAGGTCCCCACTGTCCCCAATGTCCCCCCAATGTCCCCAATGTCCCCCCAGTGTCCCCCCAATGTCCCCAATGTCCCCACAATGTCCCCAATGTCCCCCCAATGTCCCCACTGTCCCCATTTCTGTCCCCAATGTCCCCCCACTGTCCCCAATGTCCCCCCAATGTCCCCAATGTCCCCCCAGTGTCCCCACAATGTCCCCAATGTCCCCATTGCCCCCCAATCCCCCCAATGTCCCCAATCCCCCCAATGTCCCCAATCCCCCCAATGTCCCCAATGTCCCCACTGTCCCCAATCTCTGATGATGTCCCCAATGTCCCCAATCCCCCCAATGCCCCCATTCCTGTCCCCATTGCTGTCTCCATTTCTGTCCCCAATGTCCCCAATGTCCCCCCTGTCCCCATTTCTGTCCCCAATGCCCCCAATGTCCCCATTCCTGTCCCCATTCCTGTCCCCATTCTGTCCCCAATGTCCCCATTCCTGTCCCCAATGTCCCCCCTGTCCCCAATGTCCCCATTCAGTCCCCAATGTCCCCCCAATGTCCCCAGTGTCCCCCCCGTCCCCATTCTGTCCCCAATGTCCCCAATGTCCCCAATGTCCCCATTCTGTCCCCAATGTCCCCCCAATGTCCCCAATGTCCCCAATGTCCCCCCTATCCCCGATGTCCCCAATGTCCCCCCTGTCCCCAATGTCCCCAATGTCCCCCCTGTCCCCATTTCTGTCCCCAATGTCCCCAGTGTCCCCATTCTGTCCCCAATATCCCCAATGTCCCCCCTGTCCCCAATGCCCCCAATGTCCCCAATGTCCCGAATGCCCCCATTCTGTCCCCAATGTCCCCCCTGTCCCCAGTGTCCCCAGTGTCCCCAGTGTCCCCAATGTCCCCAATGTCCCCAATGTCCCCAGTGTCCCCAGTGTCCCCCCTGTCCCCAGTGTCCCCCCTGTCCCCAGTGTCCCCAATGTCCCCCCTGTCCCCCCTGTCCCCAGTGTCCCCAGTGTCCCCAGTGTCCCCAGTGTCCCCAGTGTCCCCAATGTCCCCAATGTCCCCAATGTCCCCAGTGTCCCCAGTGTCCCCCCTGTCCCCAGTGTCCCCCCTGTCCCCAGTGTCCCCAATGTCCCCCCTGTCCCCCCTGTCCCCAGTGTCCCCAGTGTCCCCAGTGTCCCCAATGTCCCCCCTGTCCCCAGTGTCCCCAGTGTCCCCAGTGTCCCCAGTGTCCCCAATGCCCCCAATGCCCCCATTCAGTCCCCAGTGTCCCCAGTGTCCCCAGTGTCCCCAGTGTCCCCAATGTCCCCAGTGTCCCCCCTGTCCCCAGTGTCCCCAATGTCCCCAATGTCCCCAATGCCCCCATTCAGTCCCCAGTGTCCCCAGTGTCCCCAGTGTCCCCAGTGTCCCCAATGTCCCCAATGCCCCCAATGCCCCCATTCAGTCCCCAGTGTCCCCAGTGTCCCCAGTGTCCCCAGTGTCCCCGTCTGTCCCACCTGCCCTCCCGCAATCCGCACACGTGATCAGCTGCTCGTCGCCGCCGCGGGTTCGATTCCCGCCGGCGCAGAAATCGCACGGACCCTCGGGGGGGGGCCCCGGGGGGGGCGGGGCGGCCTGGAATGGGGGGGGGGAGGGGGGAGGGGTGAGAGGGGACCCCCGAATGTTGGGGGGGGGGGGGGGACCCCGAAAAAAGTCCTGAAAAAATCCCGCAAAAAAAACCCAAAAAAATCCCCAAAAACAAACAAATCACCAAAAAAAAAAACCCCAAAAATGAACAAAAAACCCACAAAAAAAACCCCAAAAATGAACAAAAAACCCACAAAAAACCCCAAAAATGAAGAAATAAACCCCACAAAAAAACCCCAAAAATGAACAAAAAAAACCCCAAAAAAAACCCCATAAAATCACCAAAAAAAACCCCCAAAAAATTCTCCCAAAAACCTCCAAAAAAACCCCCCAAAATCTCCTGAGCTCCCCCCAAAAAACCCCCCCAGACACCCCCAAAATGTGGGGGGGGACCCCAAAAAAAATCCCCAAAACGTCCCCAAAAAATCCCCAAAAAAATCCCAAAAAAACCCAAATGAAATCACCAAAAACGCACGAAAAATGAACAAAAAAAACCCCACCAAAAACCCCAAAAATGAACAAATAAATCCCACAAAAAAACCAAAAAAAATCCCCAAAAACTCCAAATGAAATCACCAAAAACGCACGAAAAATGAACAAAAAAACCCCACCAAAAACCCCAAAAATGAACAAATAAATCCCACAAAAAAACCCCAAAAATCACCAAAAAAACCCAAATGAAATCACCAAAAACGCACGAAAAATGAACAAAAAAACCCACAAAAAACCCCAAAAATGAACAAATAAATCCCACAAAAAAACCCCAAAAATCACCAAAAAAACCCAAATGAAATCACCAAAAACGCACGAAAAATGAACAAAAAAAACCCACCAAAAACCCCAAAAACGAACAAAAAAATGAACAAAAAAAACCCACAAAAAGACCCCAAAACTGAACAAAAAAACCCCACAAAAAAACCCAAAAATGAACAAAAAACCCGACAAAAACCCCCAAAAATGAGCAAAAAAACCCCTCAAAATACCCCAAAAATGACCAAAAAAACCCCACAAAAAAAAACCCCCAAAAAATCACCAAAAAAAACCCCAAAAAATTCTCCCAAAAACCTCCAAAAAAACCCAAAATCTCCTGAGCTCCCCCCAAAAAACCCCCCCAGACACCCCCAAAATGTGGGGGGGGGACCCCAAAAAAATCCCCAAAAATCCCAAACCCAAATTTAAACCCAGGAGATTTCAGGGGATTTTGGGGTGAATTTGGGGGATTTTGGGGTGAATTTGGAGTGAATTTGGAGTGAATTTGGGGGATTTTGGGGTGAATTTGGGGGATTTTGGGGTGGATTTGGAGGATTTTGGGGTGGATTTGGGGGATTTTGGGGTAAATTTGGGGTAAATTTGGGGTAAATTTGGGGTAAATTTGGGGGATTTTGGGGTGAATTTGGGGGATTTCGGGGGAAATTTGAGGAATTTGTGGTTAATTTGGGGGATTTTGGGGTGATTTGGGGTGAATTTGGGGGCATATTTGGGCAAATATTGGGGATTTTGGGGTGAATTTTGGGGGATTTTGGGGGAAATTGGGGTGAATTTGTGGGATTTTGGGGTGAATTTAGGGGATTTTGGGGTGAGTTTGGGAGATTTTGGGAGATTTTTGTGGGATTTGGGGATTTTGGGGGTGAATTTGGGTGATTTGGGAGATTTTGGGGGAATTTGGGGTGGATTTGGGTGAATTTCGGGGGATTTTGGAGGAAATTTGGGGGATTTTGGGGTGAATTTCAGGGATTTTGGGGAAATTTTGGGGTGAATTTGGGGATTTTGGGTTCAGTTTGAGGGATTTTGGGGTGACTGGGGAGCTTTGGGCTATTTTGGGGTGAATTTGGGGCACTTTGGAGTGAATTTTGGGGTGATTTGGGAGGATTTTGGGGGGATTTTTGGGCAAATATCGGGGATTTTGGGGTATTTTGGGGTGAATTTGGAGGGTTTGGGGTGTATTTGGGGCACTTTGGAGTGAATTTGGGGTATTTTGGGGGGTATTTGGGTATTTTGGGGTGAATTTGGGGGATTTTGGGGTGAATTTGGAGGATTTGGGGTGTATTTGGGGGATTTTGGGGGGAATTTGGGGTATTTTGGGGTTATTTCCAGGGCTTTTGGGGTGTATTTGGATATTTTGGGGTGATTTTCAGGGATTTTAGGGTGTATTTGGGGCATTTTGGGCTGAATTTGGGGGATTTTGGGGTGTATTTGGATATTTTGGGGTGAATTTGGAGGATTTGGGGTGAATTTGGGGATTTTGGGGTGAATTTGGGGGATTTTGGGGGCATTTTGGACTGAATTTGGTGGATTTTGGGGTGTATTTGGGGCATTCTAGGGTGAATTTGGGGTATTTTGGGGTGTATTTGGATATTTTGGGGCTATGTTCAGGGATTTTGGGGTGTTATTTGGGGCATTTTGGGGTGAATTTGGGGCATTTTGGGGTGAATGTGGGAGATTTTGGGGTGAATTTGGGTGATTTTGGGGTGAATTTGGATATTTTGGGGTGAATTTGGAGGATTTGGGGTGTATTTGGGGCATTTTGGGGTGAATTTGGGGCATTCTGGGGTGAATTTGGGGTATTTTGGGGTGTATTTGGATATTTTGGGGCTATGTTCAGGGATTTTGGGGTGTTATTTGGGGCATTTTGGGGTGAATGTGGGGGATTTTGGGGTGAATGTGGGAGATTTTGGGGTGATTTTGGGGTGAATGTGGGGGATTTTGGGGTGAATTTGGGTGATTTTGGGGTGTATTTGGGGATTTTGGGGTGAATTTGGAGGATTTGGGGTGAATTTGGAGGATTTGGGGGATTTTGGGGGCATTTTGGGGTGAATTTGGGGCATTTTGGGGTGAATTTGGGGGATTTTGGGGTGAATTTGGGGGATTTTGGGGTGAATGTGGGGGATTTTGGGGTGAATTTGGAGGATTTGGGGTGTATTTGGTGATTTTGGGGTGAATGTGGGGGATTTTGGGGTGAATTTGGGGGATTTTGGGGTGAAT
The DNA here is from genome assembly GCF_028551555.1 of Melozone crissalis. Lineage (NCBI taxonomy): Eukaryota > Metazoa > Chordata > Aves > Passeriformes > Passerellidae > Melozone > Melozone crissalis. Next base: position 7,298 of record NW_026536341.1, read on the forward strand.
GTGGGTGATTTTGGGGTGAATGTGGGGGATTTTGGGGTGAATTTGGGTATTTTGGGGTGAATGTGGGTGATTTTGGGGTGAATGTGGGGGATTTTGGGGTGAATTTGGGTATTTTGGGGTGAATGTGGGGGATTTTGGGGTGAATTTGGGCATTCTGGGGTGAATTTGGGTGATTTTGGGGTGAATGTGGGGGATTTTGGGGTACCTGTGTTCCTGCGCTGGTTTTCGGGGGCCCAGTTCAACTCTTTGTAAAACTCTGGGCGGGGGAGGGGAGAAAAGGCACAAAAAGGGGGTGAAGACCCCCCAAAAAAACCCCATAAAAAACCCAAAAAAACCCAAAACCCCCTCAAAATCAGCTCAGATACCCCAAAATCCCCCCAAACCCAGAGAGACCCTCCCAAAGCCCCCCAAAATCCCCCCAAAACCGGCACAGACCCTCCCAAAGCCCCCCAAAATCCCCTCAAAATCCCCCCAAAACTGGCACAGACCCCCCCAAACCCCCCAAAATCCCCCCAAAACCCAGAGAGACCCTCCCAAAGCCCCCCAAAATCCCCCAAACCCACCCCAAACCTCCCAAATGCCCCCCAAAATCCCCCCAAATCCCCCTCACAACCAGCCCAAACCCCCCCCAAAAACCATCAGAGACCCCCCAAACCCCCCCAAACCCACCCCAGATCCCCCCAAATGCCCCCAAAACCAAACCAGAGACCCCCAAAAACGGCACCGAACCCCCAAATCCCCCTCAAAACCCCCCCAGACCCTCTCAAAACCCCCAGACCCCCCTCAAACTCCCCCAAATCCCCCTCAAACCCCCCCAAACCCCCTCAAATACCCCCAAAACCCCCTCAAATCCCCCAAACCCCCCTGAAATCCTCCCAAAACCCCCTCAAACCCCCCTAAACCCCCTCAAACCCCCCCTAAACCCCCTCAAATCCCCCAAAACCCCCTCAAATCCCCCAAAACCCCCCTGAAATCCCCCCAAACCCCCCTGAAATCCCCCCAAACCCCCTCAAATCCCCCCTAAACCCCCTCAAACCCCCCCAAATCCCCCTCAAATCCCCCCAGACCCCTCAGCCAAATCCCTCCCTAAACTCCCCAAACCCCCTCAAATCCCCCAAAACCCCCTCAAATCCCCCCAAAACCCCCTCAAATCCCCCCAAAACCCCCTCAAATGCCCCAAACCCCCTCAAATGCCCCAAACCCCCTCAAATCCCCCCAAAACCCCCTCAAACTCCCCCAAATCGCCCTCAAACTCCCCCAGACCCCTCCCCAAACCCCCCCAAGCCCCCTCAAACCCCCCAGACCCCTCCCCAAACCCCCCCAAGCCCCCCCAAATCCCCCCCAAACCCCCCCCAAACCAGCCCAGAGTCCCCCTCAACCCCCCCCCAGCCCCCTCCCCACCCCCCCCCCATGGCTGCCCCTCCCCCCTCACGCCGGTGGTGGTTCCTGCGGGGGGGCCCCGCGCCCCCCCCCGGCTCCTCCCCCTCCTCCTCGGCCAGGTGGGTGTGGCTGTAATGGTAGCTCAGCCCCGGGCGGTTCTTGTAGCGCTTCCCGCAGACTGGGGAACAAAGGGTTAATGGGAAATGGTCAGTGGTCACTCAGGGTCACTCAGGGTCACTCAGGGTCACTCAGGGTCACTCAGGCCAGGTGGGTGTGGCTGTAATGGTAGCTCAGCCCCGGGCGGTTCTTGTAGCGCTTCCCGCAGACTGGGGAACAAAGGGTTAATGGGAAATGGTCAGTGGTCAGTCAATGGTCAGTGGTCACTCAGGGTCACTCAGGGTCACTCAGGGTCACTCAGGGTCACTCAGGCCAGGTGGGTGTGGCTGTAATGGTAACTCAGCCCCGGGCGGTTCTTGTAGCGCTTCCCGCAGACTGGGGAACAAAGGGTTAATGGGAAATGGTCAGTGGTCACTCAGGGTCACTCAGGGTCACTCAGGGTCACTCAGGGTCACTCAGGCCAGGTGGGTGTGGCTGTAATGGTAGCTCAGCCCCGGGCGGTTCTTGTAGCGCTTCCCGCAGACTGGGGAACAAAGGGTTAATGGGAAATGGTCAGTGGTCACTCAATGGTCAGTGGTCACTCAGGGTCACTCAGGGTCACTCAGGCCAGGTGGGTGTGGCTGTAATGGTAACTCAGCCCCGGGCGGTTCTTGTAGCGCTTCCCGCAGACTGGGGAACAAAGGGTTAATGGTCAGTGGTCAGTGGTCACTCAATGGTCAGTGGTCACTCAGGGTCAGTCAGGCCAGGTGGGTGTGGCTGTAGTGACAGCTCAGGCCAGGGCGGTTCTTGTATGGGAAAGGTTAATGGTCAGTGGTTAATGGTCAGTCAATGGTCAGTGGTCACTCGGGGTCTGAGTGGTCACTCAGGGTAAACTGGTCACTCAGGGTCTGACCAGTCATTTGGGGTGAGCGGTCACTCAGAGTCTGAGCGGCACTCAGGGTCAGCGGTCACTCAGGGGTCACTCATTGGTCACTCATTGGTCACTCAGGGGTCACTCAGGGGTCACTCATTGGTCACTCAGGGTCACTCAGGGGTCACTCAGGGGTCACTCAGGGGTCACTCAGTGGTCACTCAGGGGTCACTCAGGGTCACTCAGGGGTCACTCAGTGGTCACTCAGGGGTCACTCAGGGGTCACTCAGGGGTCACTCAGGGGTCACTCAGGGTCACTCAGGGTCAGCGGTCACTCAGTGGTCACTCAGGGGTCACTCAGGGTCACTCAGGGGTCACTCAGGGTCAGCGGTCACTCAGGGGTCACTCAGGGGTCACTCAGTGGTCACTCAGGGGTCACTCAGGGGTCACTCAGGGGTCACTCAGGGTCAGCGGTCACTCAGGGGTCACTCAGGGTCACTCAGTGGTCACTCAGGGGTCACTCAGGGGTCACTCAGGGGTCACTCAGGGTCAGCGGTCACTCAGGGGTCACTCAGGGGTCACTCAGGGGTCACTCAGGGTCAGCGGTCACTCAGGGGTCACTCAGGGGTCACTCAGGGGTCACTCAGGGTCAGCGGTCACTCAGGGGTCACTCAGGGTCACTCAGGGGTCACTCAGGGTCAGCGGTCACTCAGTGGTCACTCAGGGGTCACTCAGGGGTCACTCAGGGTCAGCGGTCACTCAGGGGTCACTCAATGTCCGAGCGGTCACTCACTGGGGTCCAAGGACCCTCAACCCCCAAAATCGGATCAGAGACCCCAAAAACGCCAAAAATGGGACACGAACCCCAAACTCCCCCAAAAACCCCAAAATTGGCACAGGGACCCCAAAAAACCCCAAAATTGGCACAGGGACCCCAAAACCCCCAAAAAAAACCCAAAATTGGCACAGGGACCCCAAAAACCCCCCAAAAAAACCCAAAATTGGCACAGGGACCCCAAAACCCCCCAAAAACCCCAAAATTGGCACAGGGATCCCCAAAACCCCCCCAAAACCCCCAAAATTGGCACAGGGACCCCAAAAAATCCCAAAATTGGCACAGGGACCCCAAAACCCCCAAAAAAACCCAAAATTGGCACAGGGACCCCAAAACCCCCAAAAAAACCCAAAATTGGCACAGGGATCCCCAAAACCCCCCCAAAAAACCCAAAATTGGCACAGGGACCCCAAAAACCCCCCAAAAAAACCAAAATTGGCACAGGGACCCCAAAACCCCCCAAAAAAACCCAAAATTGGCACAGGGACCCCAAAACCCCCCAAAAAAACCCAAAATTGGCACAGCGACCCCAAAACCCCCAAAAACCAGACCCCAAATTCCCCCAAAACCAGGGCAGGGACCCCCAAACTGCCCCCAAAACCCCCCAAATTAACACAGGGACCCCAAAACCCCCCAAAATCAGGACAGGGACCCCCAAAATTCCCCCAAAACCAGGACAAGGACCCCAAAAACCCCCCAAAATCGGCACAGGGACCCCCAAACCCCCCAAAACCAGGACAGGGACCCCCAAATTTGCCCCAAATTCCCCCAAATTAACACAGGGACCCAAAACCACCCAAAACCAGGGCAGGGATCCCCGAACTGCCCCCAAAACCCCCCAAAATCGGCACAGGGACCCCAAAACCCCCGAAAACCAGACCCCAAAACCCCCCCAAAACCAGGACAGGGACCCCCAAACTCCCCCCAAATTAACACAGGGACCCCAAAACCACCCAAAACCAGGGCAGGGACCCCCAAAATTGCCCCAATTTCCCCAAAAACCAGGGCAGGCACCCCCAAACCAGTCCCCAAAACCCCCCAAAACCAGGACAGGCACCCCCAAACTGCCCCAAACTGCCCCAAATCCCCCCAAAACCAGGGCAGGGACCCCCAAACTCCCCCCAAATTCCCCCAAATTAACACAGGGACCCCCAAACCAGTCTCCAAAACCCCCCAAAACCAGGGCAGGGACCCCCAAAATTGCCCCAAATCCCCCCAAAATTGCCCCAAATCCCCCCAAAATCGCCCCAAATCCCCCCAAATCCTCCCCAAATCCCCCCAAATCCCCCCCAAATCCCCCCAAATCTCCCCAAATCTCCCCAAATCTCCCCAAATCCCCCCAAATCCTCCCCAAATCCCCCCAAATCCCCCCAAATCTCCCCAAATCTCCCCAAATCTCCCCAAATCCCCCCAAATCCTCCCCAAATCCCCCCAAATCCCCCCAAATCTCCCCAAATGCCCCCAAATCCCCCCAAATCGCCCCAAATCTCCCCAAATGCCCCAAGCTCCCCGAACGCGCGGGCGCCTCACTGTCGCACACGAAGGGTTTGTCTCTCTCCTCCAGCGCCGCGTCCGCCGCCGCCGCCGGCACCCTCCTCTTCATCACCAGCCCCAGCGCCTGCGGGACGCACGCACCGACGGACGGACGGCTGTGCAGCTGTGCGGCTGTCTGTCCGGCCGGCTGTCCGTCTGTCCGTCTGTCCGGCTGTCCGCCTGTCTGTCTGTCTGTCCATCTGTCTGTGCACCCAACTGTCCGTCTGGCTGGCTGTCCGGCTGTGCGGCTGTCCAGCTGGCTGTCCATCTGTCCGTCTGTCCGTCCGTCCCACTGTCCGTCCGTCTGTTCGTCTGTCCGTCTGTCCATCTGTCCGTCTGTCTGTCCGTCTGTCCGTCCGTCCGTCCGTCTGTCCGTCTGTCCGGCCGTCTGTCCGTCCGTCCGCGTGCCCAACTGTCCCGTCTGTCCGGCCGTCTGTCCGTCCGTCCGCGTGCCCAACTGTCCCGGCTGCCCGGCCGTCTGTCCCGTCCGTCCGTCTGTCCGGCTGTCCGTCTGTCCGTCCGTCTGTCCGGCTGTCCGTCTGTCTGTCCGTCTGGCTGTCCAGCGGTCCCTCCGTCTGCCCATCTGTCTGTGCGTCCAACTGTCCATCTGGCTGGCTGTCCGTCTGTTTGTCTGTCCGTCTGTCCGGCTGTCCAGCTGGCTGTCCATCTGTCCGTCTGTCCATCCGTCTGTCCGTCCGTCCCACTGTCCGTCTGTCCGTCCGTCCCACTGTCCGTCCGTCTGTCCGTCTGTCCGTCTGTCCGTCCGTCTGTCCATCTGTCTGTCTGTCTGTCCGGCTGTCCGTCCGTCCGCGTGCCCAACTGTCCCGGCTGCCCGGCCGTCTGTCCCGTCCGTCCGTCCGTCCCGTCTGTCCGGCTGTCCGGCTGTCCGTCTGTCCGGCTGTCCGGCTGTCCGTCCGGCTGTCTGTCTGCCCATCTGTCTGTGCGTCCAACTGTCCGTCTGGCTGGCTGTCCGTCCATCTGTCCGTCTGTCTGTCTGTCTGTCTGTCCATCTGTCTGTGCGCCCAACTGTCCGTCTGGCTGGCTGTCCGTCTGTGTGTCTGTCCGTCTGTCCGTCTGTCCAGCTGGCTGTCCATCTGTCCGTCTGTCCATCCGTCCGTCTGGCTGTCCGGCTGTCCAGCTGTCCGTCCGGCTGTCTGTCCATCCGTCCGTCTGTCCAGCTGTCCGTCTGTCCGTCTGTCCGTCCGCGTGCCCAACTGTCCCGTCTGTCCGTCCCATCCGTCCGGCCGTCCCGCTATCCTGCTGCCCAGCTGTCCGTCCGTCTGACTGTCCGCCTGTCCGCCTGTCCCCGCGTCCATCCCCGTGTCCCCCTGTCCGTCCCCATGTTCCCGTGTCCCTCCGTGTGTCCGTCCATCCGTCTGTCCCCCTGTCCGTCCCCCTGTCCATCCCCGTGTCCGTCTGTCCATCCGTCCGTCCGTCCGTCCATCCATCCCACTGTCCCCGTGTCCATCCCCGTGCCCCCGTGTCCGTCTGTCTGTCCGTGTCCGTCTGTCCGTGTGTCCATCCCCGTGTCCATCTGTCCGTCTGTCCGTCCGTCCATCCATCCATCCCACTGTCCTCGTGTCCGTTCCCGTGCCCCCGTGTCCGTCTGTCCATCCGTGTCCGTCTGTCCGTGTGTCCATCCCCGTGTCCGTCCGTCTGTCCATCCATCCCCATGTCCGTCCGTCCGTCCGTCCATCCCCGTGTCCATCCCCGTGTCCGTCCCTCTGTCCCCGTGTCCGTCTGTCCCCGTGTCCATCCTTCTGTCCATCCATCCCCGTGTCCGTCCGTCCCTCTGTCCCCCTGTCCGTCCGTCCGTCCCTCTGTCCCCGTGTCCGTCCTTCTGTCCGTCCATCCCCGTGTCCGTCCGTCCGTCTGACCTTTCCGCGGGCGCGGTTCCGGCGCCCCCGCCCCCCGCGGGGTTTCCTCCTCCGCCTCCTCGGGGCCCTCGGGCTCGTGCGGGAACTCGGCCGGGGGCAGCTTCTGGGGAGAAACAGCGGGAAATCGGGGAAAAACGGGGAGAAAACACCCGAAATCGGGGAAAATCAACCGGGGAAAATCAACCGGGAACTCGGCCGGGGGCAGCTTCTGGGGAGAAACAGCGGGAAATCGGGAAAAACGGGGAGAAAACACCCGAAATCGGGGAAAATCAACCGGGAACTCGGCCGGGGGCAGCTTCTGGGGAGAAACAGCGGGAAATCGGGAAAAACGGGGAGAAAAACACCCGAAATCGGGGAAAATCAACCGGGAAAATCAACCGGGAACTCGGCCGGGGGCAGCTTCTGGGGAGAAACACCCGAAATCGGAAAAACGGGGGAAAAGCGGGGAAAAACCACGGGAAAATCAACCGGGAACTCAGCCGGGGGCAGCTTCTGGGGGGAAATAACGGGAAATTGGGAAAAACGGGGGAAATCAAAGGGAAATCGGGGAAAATCAACGGGAACTCGGCCGGGGGCGCCTTCTGGGGGGGAAAACACCCGAAATCGGGAAAAACACCGGGAAAAACAGGAAAATAAACCGGGAAATAAACGGGAAAATAAACCAGGAACTCGGCCGGGGGCGCCTTCTGGGGGAAAAATCGCGAAATTGGGAAAAACGGGGAAATAACGGAGAAAAAACGGGAAATAAACGGGAACTCGGCCGGGGGCGCCTTCTGGGGGAAAAACACGGGAAATCGGGAAACTCAACGGGAAATCGGGAAAATCAACGGGAAATCGGGAAAATAAACTGGGAAATTGGGAAAATCATCGGGAAATAAACGGGGGAAATAAACGGGAAATCGGAAAATAAACCGGGAAATTGGGAAAATCAACGGGAAAAAACGGGAAATTGGGAAAATAAACGGGATAATCGGGAAAATAAACTGGGAAATTGGGAAAATCAACGGGAAAAAACGGGAAATTGGGAAAATAAACGGGAAATCGGGAAAATAAACTGGGAAATTGGGAAAATCAACGGGAAATAAACGGGAAATTGGGAAAATAAACGGGAAATCGGGAAAAACAGGGAAAATAAATGGGAAATCAGGAAAAACGGGGAAAATAAGCGGGAAATCGGGAAAAACGGGGATTTTGGGGGGAAATTTGGGGGATTTGGGGGAAAATCAGGGATTTTGGAGGGATTTGGGAGTTTGGGGAATATTCGGGATTTTTGGGGGATTTCAGGGAAATTCAGGAAATCAGGATTTGAGGGATTTTGGGGGAAATTCAGGGATTTGGGGGGAAATTGGGATTTTGGAGATTTTGGGGAAATTCGGGGGAAATTGGGATTTGGGGGGTTTTTGGGGGGAAATCGGGATTTGGGGGAATTGGGGATTTTGGGGGGAAATTCGGGATTTTGAGGGGAAATCGGGATTTCGGAGATTTTGGGGAAATTCAGGGAAATCGGGATTTGGGGGAATTGGGGATTTTGGGGGGAAATTCGGGATTTTGAGGGGAAATCGGGATTTCGGAGGTTTTGGGGGAATTCAGGGAAATTGGGATTATGGGGGAAAATCGGGAGTTTTGGAGGGATTTGAGATTTTGGGGAAAATCGGGGATTGGGGAAATTGGGGATTTTGGGGGAAATTGGGAATTTCCCAATTTGGGGGGAAATCGGGATTTTGGGGGGGGAATTTGGGGATTTTTTTGGGGGGAAATCCGGGGGAAATCGGGGATTTAGGGGAAACCGAGGGGAACCGGACGCGCGGGACGGACGCACGGACACACACGGACAGATGGACACACGGACACACGGACAGACGGACACACACGGACAGATGGAGAGATGGACACACGGACACACGGACAGACAGACACACACGGACACACGGACAGACGGACACACACGGACAGATGGAGAGATGGACACACACGGACACACACGGACAGACGGACACACACGGACACACGGACAGACGGACACACACGGACAGATGGAGAGATGGACACACACGGACACACACGGACAGACGGACACACACGGACACACGGACAGACGGACACACACGGACAGATGGAGAGATGGACACACGGACACACACGGACAGACGGGACACACACGGACAGATGGACACATGGACACACGACGGACAGATGGACACACGGACACACGGACACACGGACAGACAGACACACACGGACAGATGGACACATGGACACACACGGACAGATGGACACACGGATGGACAGATGGACACACACACGGACAGATGGACACACGGACACACGGATGGACACATGGACACACGGATGGACAGATGGACACACGGACAGACGGGATGGACAGATGGACACATGGATGGACAGATGGACACCACGGACACACGGACACACACGGACAGATGGAGAGATGGGCACACGGACAGATGGACACACGGACAGATGGACACACGGACACACACGGACAGACGGACACACACGGACAGATGGACACATGGACAGATGGACACACGGACAGACGGACAGATGGACAGACGGACACACACGGACATACGGACACATGGACAGATGGACACACGGACAGATGGACACCACGGACAGACGGACAGACTGACCGGTGGGTCGGGCGTCTCCTCGGGGGTCTCGGGGGTCTCCGCGCTCAGCACGGACACACGGACAGATGGACACACGGATGGACAGATGGACACACGGATGGACACATGGACGGACACACGGATGGACACACGGACAGATGGACACACGGATGGACAGACGGACACACGGATGGACACACGGACACACACACGGACAGATGGACACACGGACACACGGGATGGACAGATGGACACACACACACGGACACACGGACACACGGACAGACGGACACACGGATGGACACACGGACGGACACACGGATGGACACACGAACAGATGGACAGACGGACGGACAGAGGGACACGCGGACAGACTGACCGGCGGGTCGGGCGTCTCCTCGGGGGTCTCGGGGGTCTCCGCGCTCAGCAGCGCCTCCAGCACCGGCCCCTCGGGCAGAGCCCCCTCCCGGCGCAGCGGCGCCTCCAGGTCTGCGACACCGCGGGCACGGACACAGCGCTCAGCGCCGGCAGGGGGCTAAGGACACGCTAGGGACACGCTAGGGACACGCTATGGACACGCTAGGGACACGCTATGGACACGCTATGGACACGCTATAGACACGCTAGGGACACGCTATGGACACGCTATAGACACGCTAGGGACATGCTACGGACACGCTATGGACACGCTAAGGACACGCTATGGACACCGCTAGGGACACGCTGCGGACATGCTATGGACACGCTGCGGACCACGCTAGGGACACGCTAGGGACATGCTAAGGACACTCTGGACACGCTATGGACACTCTGGACACGGTATGGACACGCTAGGGACACGCTATGGACACGCTGCGGACACGCGGACACGCTATGGACACGCTATGGACACGCTAGGGACACGCTAAGGACACGCTAGGGACACGCTAAGGACACGCTAGGGACACGCTATGGACACGCTATGGACACGCTAGGGACACGCTGCGGACACGCTAGGGACAACGCTATGGACACGCTATGGACACCGCTGTGGACACGCTAGGGACACGCTAGGGACACGCTAGGGACACGCTAGGGACACGCTAGGGACACGCTATGGACACGCTATGGACACGCTAGGGACACGCTAGGGACACGCTATGGACCACGCTATGGACACGCTAGGGACACGCTATGGACACGCTATGGACACGCTAGGGACACGCTATGGACACGCTATGGACACGCTGCGGACACGCTAGGGACACGCTATGGACACACTAGGGACACGCTCTGGACACTCCGGACACACTCTGGACACTCCAGCCACCCCTGTGACCACATCACAGCCACCAGTCCTGACCACTCCGGCCACCCTCCAGCCACCCCCTGACCACTCCAGCCCCTCTGTCCTCCCCGTGTCCCCCCCGTGTCCCCCCGTGTCCACTCTCCGGCCACTGTCCACCCTCTGTCCCCCCCCGTGTCCCCCCCGTGTCCCCCCGTGTCCACCCCGTGTCCCACCGTGTCCCCCCCGTGTCCCCCTGTGTCCCCCCGTGTCCCCCGGTCCCCCGTGTCCCCCCGTGTCCCCCCCGTGTCCCCTGTGTCCCCCCGTGTCCCCCCGTGTCCCCCGTGTCCCCCCGTGTCCCCCCCGTGTCCCCCGTGTGTCCCCCCGTGTCCCCCCGTGTCCACCTCTCCGGCCCGCTGTCCCCCCGTGTCCCCCCGTGTCCCCCCGTGTCCCCCGTGTCCCCCCGTGTCCACTCTCCGGCCGCTGTCCCCCCGTGTCCCCCCCGTGTCCCCCCCGTGTCCCCCCCGTGTCCCCCCGTGTCCCCCCGTGTCCCCCGTGTCCACCTCTCCGGCCCGCTCTCCGGCCGCACTCACACGGCCGCAGCCTCGGCGCCTCCAGGATGTTCAGGCGCCGCTTCTTGCGCCAGCACCGGGCGGGGTACGAGTACAGCTGGCCTGGACAGTGGCCTGGGGATGGACAGAGTGACCACACTGACCACAGAGTGACCACTGCACCCCCAGAGTGACCATTGAACCCACAGAGTGACCCTGACCCAACCCCACGGGGTACGAGTACAGCTGGCCTGGACAGTGGCCTGGGGATGGACAGAGTGACCACACTGACCACAGAGTGACCACAGAGTGACCACACTGACCACAGAGTGACCACTGCACCCCCAGAGTGACCACACTGACCACAGAGTGACCACAGAGTGACCACACTGACCACAGAGTGACCCTGACCCAACCCCACGGGGTACGAGTACAGCTGGCCGGGACAGTGGCCTGGGGATGGACAGAGTGACCACACTGACCACAGAGTGACCACTGCACCCCCAGAGTGACCACACTGACCACAGAGTGACCACAGAGTGACCCTGACCCAACCCCACGGGGTACGAGTACAGCTGGCCGGGACAGTGGCCTGGGGATGGACAGCGAGTGACCACAGAGTGACCACTCAACCCACAGAGTGACCACTGCACCCCCCAGCGTGACCACTGAACCCCCAGAGTGACCAAACTGACCACAGAGTGACCACAGAGTGACCACTGAACCCACAGAGTGACCATTGAACCCCCAGAGCGACCACTGCACCCCCAGAGTGACCACACTGACCACAGAGTGACCACAGAGTGACCACAGAGTGACCCTGGCCCCAAACTGACCAGTCCTGGGGGTCTCTCCCCATTTTGGGGGTCCCTCCCCATTTTGAGGGGTCCCTTCCCATTGCCGGGGGTCCCTCCCAATTTTGGGGGTCTCTCGGGGGTCCCTCCCCATGTCGGGGGTCCCGAGGGTCTCTCCCCCATTCCCGGGGGTCTCTCCCCAATCCTGGGGGTCCCAGAGGGGTCTCGGGGGTCTCTCTCCCATCCCAAGGGGGTCTCTCCCCATTTCGCGGTTCCCTCCCCATTCCGGGGTTCCCTCCCCATTCCGGGGGTCTCTCCCCATTCCGGGGTCTCTCCCCATTTTGGGGATTCCGAGGGGGTCTCTCCCCATTTCGGGGGTCTCTCCCCATTCCAGGGGGTCCCAGGGGTCCCGGGGGTCTCTCCCCATTCCGGGGGTCTCTCCCCATTCTGGGGGTCCCGAGGGGGTCTCTCCCCATTCCCGGGGGTCCCAGGGGTCTCTCTCCCATCCCCATGGGTTCCTCCCCAGTCTCGGGGGTCCCGGGGGTCTCTCCCCATTTCAGGGGTCCCGTGGGGGTTCCGGGGGTCTCTCCCCAATCCCAGGGGTCCCGAATGGGTCCTGGGGGCTCTCTTCCCATTCCCGGGGGTCCCTCCTCAAACCCGGGGTCCCTCCTCAAACCCGGGAGTCTCTCCCCACCCTGAGGGTCCCCTCCCCAATCCCGGGGGTCCCTGCCCATTCCCGGGGGTCCCTCCCCAATCCGGGGGTCCCTCCCCACCCTGAGGGTCCCTCCCCAATCCCGGGGGTCCCTCCCCATTCCCGGGGGTCCCTCCCCAATCCCGGGGGGTCCCTGCCCATTCCCGGGGGTCCCTCCCCAATCCCGGGGGTCCCTGCCCATTCCCGGGGGTCCCTCCCCAATCCCGGGGTCCCTCCCCACCCTGAGGGTCCCTCCCCAATCCCGGGGGGTCCCTCCCCATTCCCGGGGGTCCCTCCCCAATCCCGGGGGTCCCTCCCCATTCCCGGGGGTCTCTCCCCAATCCCGGGGGTCCCTGCCCATTCCCGGGGGTCCCTGCCCACCCCGGGGGTCTCACTGGGGTGCCGGTGGGCGCTGTCCATCCAGATGTTTGTTGCGGATTTTTGGGGAATTTTGCCGGAATTTTGGGGGGTGTTTTGTGGGTATTTGGGGGCGGATTTGGGCGGATTTTGGGGAGGATTTTGGGCAGATTTGGGGGAGATTTTGAGCAGATTTTGGGGAATTTTTGGGGTATTTTGTGGGTATTTGGGGGTGGACTCTGTTGCAGATTTTTGGGCGGATTTTGGGCAGATTTTGGGGTGATTTTGAGCGCAATGTTGTGGGAAGTTTTGGGGGATTTTGGGAGTATTTCGGGGTGGATTTTTGGGGGTATTTTTTCGGGTATTTCGTGGTAGGAGTTGCTCTGGGGTCCCTCCCCAATCCCGGGGTCCCGAGGGTCCCTGCCCATTTTGGGGGTCCCTCCCCACTGCCGGGGGTCTCACCGGGGCGCCGGTGGGCGCTGTCCATCCAGATGTAGGAGTTGCTCTGCGCCACGCCGGTCCTGCGCGTCCAGGAAGGGCAGGCGGAGGCTGCGCTCGGCGCAGAGCCGCGCGTTGTAGCTGCGGCAGTGCTCCAGCGCCTCGCGGTAGAACTCCTCGCCCAGGCTGCGGGGGCACCCGCCTGAACCCCCCAAAACCCGCGACCACATGCGCCCCAAAAACGCCCAAAAATCCCCCCGAAAATCTGCTCAAAATCTGCCCCGAAATGCCCACAAAACCCGCCCCAAAATCCCCCAAACCCCGCTCAAAATCCACCCCAAAATCCGCTCCAAATGCACAAAAAAATCTGCCCCCGAATACCCCCAAAGGCCACCCAAAAATCCCCCCTAAATCCCCCTAAAATACCCCCAAAATCTGCCCCCAAATACCCACAAAATACCCCCAAAATCCACCGAAAATCCGCAACAAAATCCACCCCAAAATACCCACAAAATACCCCCAAAAAATCCCCCCAAAAATTCCCCAAAATCCGCCCCAAAATTCCCCCAAAACCCACCCCCAAAATTCCAGCAAAATCCGCTCAAATCTGCCCAAAATCCGCACCAAAATCCGACCCCAAATGCCCACAAAATACCCCCAAAATCCACCCGGAAATACCCCCAAACCCGTGACAGAATCCACCCCCAAATACCCACAAATACCCCCAAAATTACAGCAAAATTCCCCCAAAATCCACATAAAATACCCCCAAAGTCCACCCAAAAACTTGCCCAAAATCCCCCCAAAATCACCCCCAAATACCCACAAAATTCCCCCAAAATCTGCCCAAAATCTGCCCAAAAATACCCACAAAGTACCCCCAAAACCTGCCCAAAAATCCGCCCCAAAATGCCCACAAAATACCCCCAAAACTTCCCCAAAAATTCGCTCAAAATCCCCCCAACATCTGCCCAAAAATCCGCAACAGAATCCACTCCCAAATATCCACAAAATACCCCCAAAATTCCCACAAAATCAGCTCAAAATCCGCCCAAAATCCCCCTAAAATTCCCGCAAAATCCGCCCCCAAATACCCACCAAAATACCCCCCAAAAATTCCGCAAAATTCCCCCAAAATCTGCCCAAAATCCGCCCCCAAATACCCAAAAAATACCCCCAAAAACCACCCTGAAATACCCCCAAACCCGTGACAGAATCCACCCCCAATACCCACAAAATACCCCCAAAATTACAGCAAAATTCCCCCAAAGTCCACCCAAAAATCTGCCCAAAATCCCCCCAATATCCCCCTAAAATACCCCCAAAATTCGCCCCCAAATACCCCACAAAAAACCCCCAGAATCCGCCCCAAAATTCCCCAAAATTCACCCCAAAATTCCGGCAAAATCTGCTCAAAATCTGCCCAAAATCCGCACCCAAATCCAACCCCAAATACCCCCAAAATCTGCCAACAAATACCCACAAAATACCCCAAAAATTCCCCCACAATTCCCCCAAAAATCTGCCCAAAAATCCCCCAAACGCCGCTGAAAATCCACCCCAAAATCCGCTCCAAATCCACCCAAATCCCCACAAAATACCCCAAAAATTCGCTCAAAAATCCCCCAAATATCCCCCGCAAAATCTGCCCAAAAATCCGCAACAGAATCCGCCCCCAAATCCCCACAAAATTCCCCCCAAATCACCCCAAAATACGCCCAAAATACCCCCAAAACCTGCCCCAAATCCCCACAAAATTCCCCCCAAATCCACCCCAAAATACGCCCAAAATACCCCCAAAATCTGCCCCAAATCCCACAAAATTCCCCCAAAATCCACCCCGAAATTTGCCCAAATCTACAACAGAATCTGCCACCAAATACCCACAAAATACCCCCGAAAATTCCGCAAATTTCCCCCAAAATCTGCCCCAAATGTGCCCTGAAATCCCCCAAAATCTGCTCAAAATCCACCCAAAATCTGCCCAAAATCTGCCCCAAATGTGCCCTGAAATCCCCCAAAATCTGCTCAAAATCCACCCAAAATCTGCCCAAAATCTGCCCCAAATGTGCCCTGAAATCCCCCAAAATCCGCTCAAAATCCACCCAAAATCTGCCCCAAATGTGCCCTGAAATCCCCCAAAATCTGCTCAAAATCCACCCAAAATCTGCCCAAAATCTGCCCAAAAATCCGCCGAAAACACCGCTCCGAAATCCACACAAAGTCCCCCCAAAATCGTCCCCAAAATCCACCTGAAAATCCGCCCCAAATCCGCCCCAAAATACTCCCCAAAATCGCCCCAAAATCCACCCAAAATCCCCAAAAAATCCCTCCCAAAATCCCCTGCAAAATCTGCTCAAAATTTTCCCAAAATCTGCTGCAAAATCCACCCAAATTCGCCCCAATATTCCCCCAAAATCTGCTGCACGTCTGCCCCAAAATCTGCCCCAAAATCCGCCCAAAATCCGCCCAAAATTCCCCCAAAATCCACCAAAAATCCACCCCAAAATCCGCCCCAAATCTGCCCATAAACGACCCCAAAATCCACCCCAAAATCCCCCCAAAATTCCAAAATCCACCCCAAAATCCCCCAAAATCCCCCCAAAATCCCCCCAAAACCACCCCAAAATCCCCCCAAAATCCCCCAAAATCCCCCCAAAATCCACCCCAAAATCCCCCCAAAATCCCCCAAAATCCACCCCAAAATCCCCCCAAAATCCCCCCAAAATCCCCCCAAAATCCGCCCCAAAATTCACCCCAAACTTCACCCCAAATCCCCAAAATCCCCCCAAAATTAACCCCAAAATTC
>NW_026536342.1:0-55361 GCF_028551555.1 Melozone crissalis
ATAGAACACGATGGGAGATGTTTTTTGTGCAGGCACAGTTTCTCCTTGCCAGACAGAGTGGAAAAGCTTTTTGCTAAGATGTAGACGAGAAGAGAGGCTAAAGAAGCACGTATGGTGCTTCTCAGAGCTAAGCACCGCTCCCGGACCTCTTTCGGCAGAAGGCGCACAGCGCAGAGCACTGTGAGCGGCAGAATCGTCTTTGCGCGAAGAAGCAGCTTCTTGGTCTCCGGGAGCCGGAGAGAGCGGCAACTTCGCAAAGGTGATGAAACAAGCTGTACAACACTGCGATTGTGTGCGCAGCTTGCCAACTGAGAGAAAACAGTACCTGACCACTCTCCTGCCTTTTCTATTCACGTGAACATTCGATTGCAAGCTGTTTTGGACAACTTTCTTTCTCTTCTTGCAAAACACTCGGCAGACCTGCGTGCAGCCTCTAGAACACGATGGGAGATGTTTTCTGTGCTGGCACAGTTTCTCCTTGCCAGACAGAGTGGAAAAGCTTTTTGCTAAGATGTAGACGAGAAGAGAGGCTAAAGAAGCACGTATGGTGCTTCTCAGAGCTAAGCACCGCTCCCGGACCTCTTTCGGCAGAAGGCGCACACCGCAGAGCACTGTGAGCGGCAGAATCGTCTTTGCGCGAAGAAGCAGCTTCTTCGTCTCCGGGAGCCGGAGAGAGCGGCAACTTCGCAAAGGTGATGAAACAAGCTGTACAACACTGTGATTGTGTGCGCAGCTTGCCAACTGAGAGAAAACAGTACCTGACCACTCTCCTGCCTTTTCTATTCACGTGAACATTCGATTGCAAGCTGTTTTGGACAACTTTCTTTCTCTTCTTGCAAAACACTCGGCAGACCTCCGTGCAGCCTGTAGAACACGATGGGAGATGTTTTCTGTGCTGGCACAGTTTCTCCTTGCCAGACAGAGTGGAAAAGCTTTTTGCTAAGATGTAGACGAGAAGAGAGGCTAAAGACGAAGGTACGGTGCTCTGCAGAGCTAAGCACCGCTCCCGGGCGTCTTTCGGCAGAAGGCGCACACCGCAGAGCACTGTGAGCGGCAGAATCGTCTTTGCGCGAAGAAGCAGCTTCTTGGTCTCCGGGAGCCGGAGAGAGCGGCAACTTCGCAAAGGTGATGAAACAAGCTGTACAACACTGCGATTGTGTGCGCAGCTTGCCAACTGAGAGAAAACAGTACCTGACCACTCTCCTGCCTTTTCTGTTGACATGAACATTCGATTGGAAGCTGTTTTGGACAACTTTCTTTCTCTTCTTGCAAAACACTCGGCAGACCTGCGTGCAGCCTCTAGAACACGATGGGAGATGTTTTTTGTGCTGGCACAGTTTTTCCTTGCCAGACAGAGTGGAAAAGCTTTTTGCTAAGATGTAGACGAGAAGAGAGGCTAAAGAAGCACGTATGGTGCTTCTCAGAGCTAAGCACCGCTCCCGGGCCTCTTTCGGCAGAAGGCGCACACCGCAGAGCACTGTGAGCGGCAGAATCGTCTTTGCGCGAAGAAGCAGCTTCTTCGTCTCCGGGAGCCGGAGAGAGCGGCAACTTCGCAAAGGTGATGTAACAAGCTGTACAACACTGTGATTGTGTGCGCAGCTTGCCAACTGAGAGAAAACAGTACCTGACCACTCTCCTGCCTTTTCTATTCAGATGAACATTAGATTGGAAGCTGTTTTGGACAACTTTCTTTCTCTTCTTGCAAAACACTCGGCAGACCTGCGTGCAGCCTCTAGAACACGATGGGAGATGTTTTTTGTGCTGGCACAGTTTTTCCTTGCCAGACAGAGTGGAAAAGCTTTTTGCTAAGATGTAGACGAGAAGAGAGGCTAAAGAAGCAGGTACGGTGCTTCTCAGAGCTAAGCACCGCTCCCGGGCCTCTTTCGGCAGAAGGCGCACACCGCAGAGCACTGTGAGCGGCAGAATCGTCTTTGCGCGAAGAAGCAGCTTCTTCGTCTCCGGGAGCCGGAGAGAGCGGCAACTTCGCAAAGGTGATGAAACAAGCTGTACAACACTGTGATTGTGTGCGCAGCTTGCCAACTGAGAGAAAACAGTACCTGACCACTCTCCTGCCTTATGTAATCACATGAACATTCGATTGCAAGCTGTTTTGGACAACTTTCTTTCTCTTCTTGCAAAACACTCGGCAGACGTGCGTGCAGCCTCTAGAACACGATGGGAGATGTTTTCTGTGCTGGCAAAGTTTCTCCTTGCCAGACAGAGTGGAAAAGCTTTTTGCTAAGATGTAGACGAGAAGAGAGGCTGAAGACGAAGGTACGGTGCTCTGCAGAGCTAAGCACCGCTCCCGGGCGTCTTTCGGCAGAAGGCGCACACCGCAGAGCACTGTGAGCGGCAGAATCGTCTTTGCGCGAAGAAGCAGCTTCTTCGTCTCCGGGAGCCGGAGAGAGCGGCAACTTGGCAAAGGTGATGAAACAAGCTGTACAACATTGCGATTGTGTGCGCAGCTTGCCAACTGAGAGAAAACAGTACCTGACCACTCTCCTGCCTTTTCTATTCACATGAACATTCGATTGGAAGCTGTTTTGGACAACTTTCTTTCTCTTCTTGCAAACACTCGGCAGACCTGCGTGCAGCCTCTAGAACACGATGGGAGATGTTTTCTGTGCTGGCACAGTTTCTCCTTGCCAGACAGAGTGGAAAAGCTTTTTGCTAAGATGTAGACGAGAAGAGAGGCTAAAGACGAAGGTACGGTGCTCTGCAGAGCTAAGCACCGCTCCCGGGCCTCTTTCGGCAGAAGGCGCACACCGCAGAGCACTGTGAGCGGCAGAATCGTCTTTGCGCGAAGAAGCAGCTTCTTCGTCTCCGGGAGCCGGAGAGAGCGGCAACTTCGCAAAGGTGATGAAACAAGCTGTACAACACTGCGATTGTGTGCGCAGCTTGCCAACTGAGAGAAAACAGTACCTGACCACTCTCCTGCCTTTTCTATTGACATGAATATTCGATTGCAAGCTGTTTTGGACAACTTTCTTTCTCTTCTTGCAAAACACTCGGCAGACCTGCGTGCAGCCTCTAGAACACGATGGGAGATGTTTTTTGTGCAGGCACAGTTTCTCCTTGCCAGACAGAGTGGAAAAGCTTTTTGCTAAGATGTAGACGAGAAGAGAGGCTAAAGAAGCACGTATGGTGCTTCTCAGAGCTAAGCACCGCTCCCGGACCTCTTTCGGCAGAAGGCGCACAGCGCAGAGCACTGTGAGCGGCAGAATCGTCTTTGCGCGAAGAAGCAGCTTCTTGGTCTCCGGGAGCCGGAGAGAGCGGCAACTTCGCAAAGGTGATGAAACAAGCTGTACAACACTGCGATTGTGTGCGCAGCTTGCCAACTGAGAGAAAACAGTACCTGACCACTCTCCTGCCTTTTCTATTCACGTGAACATTCGATTGCAAGCTGTTTTGGACAACTTTCTTTCTCTTCTTGCAAAACACTCGGCAGACCTGCGTGCAGCCTCTAGAACACGATGGGAGATGTTTTCTGTGCTGGCACAGTTTCTCCTTGCCAGACAGAGTGGAAAAGCTTTTTGCTAAGATGTAGACGAGAAGAGAGGCTAAAGAAGCACGTATGGTGCTTCTCAGAGCTAAGCACCGCTCCCGGACCTCTTTCGGCAGAAGGCGCACACCGCAGAGCACTGTGAGCGGCAGAATCGTCTTTGCGCGAAGAAGCAGCTTCTTCGTCTCCGGGAGCCGGAGAGAGCGGCAACTTCGCAAAGGTGATGAAACAAGCTGTACAACACTGTGATTGTGTGCGCAGCTTGCCAACTGAGAGAAAACAGTACCTGACCACTCTCCTGCCTTTTCTATTCACGTGAACATTCGATTGCAAGCTGTTTTGGACAACTTTCTTTCTCTTCTTGCAAAACACTCGGCAGACCTCCGTGCAGCCTGTAGAACACGATGGGAGATGTTTTCTGTGCTGGCACAGTTTCTCCTTGCCAGACAGAGTGGAAAAGCTTTTTGCTAAGATGTAGACGAGAAGAGAGGCTAAAGACGAAGGTACGGTGCTCTGCAGAGCTAAGCACCGCTCCCGGGCGTCTTTCGGCAGAAGGCGCACACCGCAGAGCACTGTGAGCGGCAGAATCGTCTTTGCGCGAAGAAGCAGCTTCTTGGTCTCCGGGAGCCGGAGAGAGCGGCAACTTCGCAAAGGTGATGAAACAAGCTGTACAACACTGCGATTGTGTGCGCAGCTTGCCAACTGAGAGAAAACAGTACCTGACCACTCTCCTGCCTTTTCTGTTGACATGAACATTCGATTGGAAGCTGTTTTGGACAACTTTCTTTCTCTTCTTGCAAAACACTCGGCAGACCTGCGTGCAGCCTCTAGAACACGATGGGAGATGTTTTTTGTGCTGGCACAGTTTTTCCTTGCCAGACAGAGTGGAAAAGCTTTTTGCTAAGATGTAGACGAGAAGAGAGGCTAAAGAAGCACGTATGGTGCTTCTCAGAGCTAAGCACCGCTCCCGGGCCTCTTTCGGCAGAAGGCGCACACCGCAGAGCACTGTGAGCGGCAGAATCGTCTTTGCGCGAAGAAGCAGCTTCTTCGTCTCCGGGAGCCGGAGAGAGCGGCAACTTCGCAAAGGTGATGTAACAAGCTGTACAACACTGTGATTGTGTGCGCAGCTTGCCAACTGAGAGAAAACAGTACCTGACCACTCTCCTGCCTTTTCTATTCAGATGAACATTAGATTGGAAGCTGTTTTGGACAACTTTCTTTCTCTTCTTGCAAAACACTCGGCAGACCTGCGTGCAGCCTCTAGAACACGATGGGAGATGTTTTTTGTGCTGGCACAGTTTCTCCTTGCCAGACAGAGTGGAAAAGCTTTTTGCTAAGATGTAGACGAGAAGAGAGGCTAAAGACGAAGGTACGGTGCTCTGCAGAGCTAAGCACCGCTCCCGGGCGTCTTTCGGCAGAAGGCGCACACCGCAGAGCACTGTGAGCGGCAGAATCGTCTTTGCGCGAAGAAGCAGCTTCTTCGTCTCCGGGAGCCGGAGAGAGCGGCAACTTCGCAAAGGTGATGAAACAAGCTGTACAACACTGCGATTGTGTGCGCAGCTTGCCAACTGAGAGAAAACAGTACCTGACCACTCTCCTGCCTTTTCTATTGACATGAATATTCGATTGCAAGCTGTTTGGACAACTTTCTTTCTCTTCTTGCAAAACACTCGGCAGACCTGCGTGCAGCCTCTAGAACACGATGGGAGATGTTTTTTGTGCTGGCACAGTTTCTCCTTGCCAGACAGAGTGGAAAAGCTTTTTGCTAAGATGTAGACGAGAAGAGAGGCTAAAGAAGCACGTATGGTGCTTCTCAGAGCTAAGCACCGCTCCCGGACCTCTTTCGGCAGAAGGCGCACAGCGCAGAGCACTGTGAGCGGCAGAATCGTCTTTGCGCGAAGAAGCAGCTTCTTCGTCTCCGGGAGCCGGAGAGAGCGGCAACTTCGCAAAGGTGATGAAACAAGCTGTACAACACTGCGATTGTGTGCGCAGCTTGCCAACTGAGAGAAAACAGTACCTGACCACTCTCCTGCCTTTTCTATTCACGTGAACATTCGATTGCAAGCTGTTTTGGACAACTTTCTTTCTCTTCTTGCAAAACACTCGGCAGACCTGCGTGCAGCCTCTAGAACACGATGGGAGATGTTTTCTGTGCTGGCACAGTTTCTCCTTGCCAGACAGAGTGGAAAAGCTTTTTGCTAAGATGTAGACGAGAAGAGAGGCTAAAGAAGCACGTATGGTGCTTCTCAGAGCTAAGCACCGCTCCCGGACCTCTTTCGGCAGAAGGCGCACACCGCAGAGCACTGTGAGCGGCAGAATCGTCTTTGCGCGAAGAAGCAGCTTCTTCGTCTCCGGGAGCCGGAGAGAGCGGCAACTTCGCAAAGGTGATGAAACAAGCTGTACAACACTGCGATTGTGTGCGCAGCTTGCCAACTGAGAGAAAACAGTACCTGACCACTCTCCTGCCTTTTCTATTCACATGAACATTCGATTGCAAGCTGTTTTGGACAACTTTCTTTCTCTTCTTGCAAAACACTCGGCAGACCTGCGTGCAGCCTCTAGAACACGATGGGAGATGTTTTCTGTGCTGGCACAGTTTCTCCTTGCCAGACAGAGTGGAAAAGCTTTTTGCTAAGATGTAGACGAGAAGAGAGGCTAAAGACGAAGGTACGGTGCTCTGCAGAGCTAAGCACCGCTCCCGGGCCTCTTTCGGCAGAAGGCGCACACCGCAGAGCACTGTGAGCGGCAGAATCGTCTTTGCGCGAAGAAGCAGCTTCTTCGTCTCCGGGAGCCGGAGAGAGCGGCAACTTCGCAAAGGTGATGAAACAAGCTGTACAACACTGCGATTGTGTGCGCAGCTTGCCAACTGAGAGAAAACAGTACCTGACCACTCTCCTGCCTTTTCTATTGACATGAACATTCGATTGGAAGCTGTTTTGGACAACTTTCTTTCTCTTCTTGCAAAACACTCGGCAGACCTGCGTGCAGCCTCTAGAACACGATGGGAGATGTTTTCTGTGCTGGCACAGTTTCTCCTTGCCAGACAGAGTGGAAAAGCTTTTTGCTAAGATGTAGACGAGAAGAGAGGCTAAAGAAGCACGTATGGTGCTTCTCAGAGCTAAGCACCGCTCCCGGGCGTCTTTCGGCAGAAGGCGCACACCGCAGAGCACTGTGAGCGGCAGAATCGTCTTTGCGCGAAGAAGCAGCTTCTTCGTCTCCGGGAGCCGGAGAGAGCGGCAACTTGGCAAAGGTGATGAAACAAGCTGTACAACACTGCGATTGTGTGCGCAGCTTGCCAACTGAGAGAAAACAGTACCTGACCACTCTCCTGCCTTTTCTATTCACGTGAACATTCGATTGCAAGCTGTTTTGGACAACTTTCTTTCTCTTCTTGCAAAACTCTCGGCAGACCTCCGTGCAGCCTCTAGAACACGATGGGAGATGTTTTCTGTGCTGGCACAGTTTCTCCTTGCCAGACAGAGTGGAAAAGCTTTTTGCTAAGATGTAGACGAGAAGAGAGGCTAAAGACGAAGGTACGGTGCTCTGCAGAGCTAAGCACCGCTCCCGGGCGTCTTTCGGCAGAAGGCGCACACCGCAGAGCACTGTGAGCGGCAGAATCGTCTTTGCGCGAAGAAGCAGCTTCTTCGTCTCCGGGAGCCGGAGAGAGCGGCAACTTCGCAAAGGTGATGAAACAAGCTGTACAACACTGCGATTGTGTGCGCAGCTTGCCAACTGAGAGAAAACAGTACCTGACCACTCTCCTGCCTTTTCTATTCACGTGAACATTCGATTGCAAGCTGTTTTGGACAACTTTCTTTCTCTTCTTGCAAAACACTCGGCAGACCTGCGTGCAGCCTCTAGAACACGATGGGAGATGTTTTCTGTGCTGGCACAGTTTCTCCTTGCCAGACAGAGTGGAAAAGCTTTTTGCTAAGATGTAGACGAGAAGAGAGGCTAAAGAAGCACGTATGGTGCTTCTCAGAGCTAAGCACCACTCCCGGACCTCTTTCGGCAGAAGGCGCACACCGCAGAGCACTGTGAGCGGCAGAATCGTCTTTGCGCGAAGAAGCAGCTTCTTCGTCTCCGGGAGCCGGAGAGAGCGGCAACTTCGCAAAGGTGATGAAACAAGCTGTACAACACTGCGATTGTGTGCGCAGCTTGCCAACTGAGAGAAAACAGTACCTGACCACTCTCCTGCCTTTTCTATTGACATGAACATTCGATTGGAAGCTGTTTTGGACAACTTTCTTTCTCTTCTTGCAAAACACTCGGCAGACCTGCGTGCAGCCTCTAGAACACGATGGGAGATGTTTTCTGTGCTGGCACAGTTTCTCCTTGCCAGACAGAGTGGAAAAGCTTTTTGCTAAGATGTAGACGAGAAGAGAGGCTAAAGAAGCACGTATGGTGCTTCTCAGAGCTAAGCACCGCTCCCGGACCTCTTTCGGCAGAAGGCGCACACCGCAGAGCACTGTGAGCGGCAGAATCGTCTTTGCGCGAAGAAGCAGCTTCTTCGTCTCCGGGAGCCGGAGAGAGCGGCAACTTCGCAAAGGTGATGAAACAAGCTGTACAACACTGCGATTGTGTGCGCAGCTTGCCAACTGAGAGAAAACAGTACCTGACCACTCTCCTGCCTTTTCTATTGACATGAACATTCGATTGGAAGCTGTTTTGGACAACTTTCTTTCTCTTCTTGCAAAACACTCGGCAGACCTGCGTGCAGCCTCTAGAACACGATGGGAGATGTTTTCTGTGCTGGCACAGTTTCTCCTTGCCAGACAGAGTGGAAAAGCTTTTTGCTAAGATGTAGACGAGAAGAGAGGCTAAAGAAGCACGTATGGTGCTTCTCAGAGCTAAGCACCGCTCCCGGACCTCTTTCGGCAGAAGGCGCACACCGCAGAGCACTGTGAGCGGCAGAATCGTCTTTGCGCGAAGAAGCAGCTTCTTCGTCTCCGGGAGCCGGAGAGAGCGGCAACTTCGCAAAGGTGATGAAACAAGCTGTACAACACTGCGATTGTGTGCGCAGCTTGCCAACTGAGAGAAAACAGTACCTGACCACTCTCCTGCCTTTTCTATTCACGTGAACATTCGATTGCAAGCTGTTTTGGACAACTTTCTTTCTCTTCTTGCAAAACACTCGGCAGACCTCCGTGCAGCCTCTAGAACACGATGGGAGATGTTTTCTGTGCTGGCACAGTTTCTCCTTGCCAGACAGAGTGGAAAAGCTTTTTGCTAAGATGTAGACGAGAAGAGAGGCTAAAGAAGCAGGTACGGTGCTTCTCAGAGCTAAGCACCGCTCCCGGGGCTCTTTCGGCAGAAGGCGCACACCGCAGAGCACTGTGAGCGGCAGAATCGTCTTTGCGCGAAGAAGCAGCTTCTTCGTCTCCGGGAGCCGGAGAGAGCGGCAACTTCGCAAAGGTGATGAAACAAGCTGTACAACACTGTGATTGTGTGCGCAGCTTGCCAACTGAGAGAAAACAGTACCTGACCACTCTCCTGCCTTATGTAATCACATGAACATTCGATTGGAAGCTGTTTTGGACAACTTTCTTTCTCTTCTTGCAAAACACTCGGCAGACCTCCGTGCAGCCTCTAGAACACGATGGGAGATGTTTTCTGTGCTGGCACAGTTTCTCCTTGCCAGACAGAGTGGAAAAGCTTTTTGCTAAGATGTAGACGAGAAGAGAGGCTAAAGACGAAGGTACGGTGCTCTGCAGAGCTAAGCACCGCTCCCGGGCGTCTTTCGGCAGAAGGCGCACACCGCAGAGCACTGTGAGCGGCAGAATCGTCTTTGCGCGAAGAAGCAGCTTCTTCGTCTCCGGGAGCCGGAGAGAGCGGCAACTTGGCAAAGGTGATGAAACAAGCTGTACAACACTGCGATTGTGTGCGCAGCTTGCCAACTGAGAGAAAACAGTACCTGACCACTCTCCTGCCTTTTCTATTCAGATGAACATTCGATTGCAAGCTGTTTTGGACAACTTTCTTTCTCTTCTTGCAAAACACTCGGCAGACCTGCGTGCAGCCTCTAGAACACGATGGGAGATGTTTTTTGTGCTGGCACAGTTTCTCCTTGCCAGACAGAGTGGAAAAGCTTTTTGCTAAGATGTAGACGAGAAGAGAGGCTAAAGACGAAGGTACGGTGCTCTGCAGAGCTAAGCACCGCTCCCGGGCCTCTTTCGGCAGAAGGCGCACACCGCAGAGCACTGTGAGCGGCAGAATCGTCTTTGCGCGAAGAAGCAGCTTCTTCGTCTCCGGGAGCCGGAGAGAGCGGCAACTTCGCAAAGGTGATGAAACAAGCTGTACAACACTGCGATTGTGTGCGCAGCTTGCCAACTGAGAGAAAACAGTACCTGACCACTCTCCTGCCTTTTCTATTGACATGAACATTCGATTGGAAGCTGTTTTGGACAACTTTCTTTCTCTTCTTGCAAAACACTCGGCAGACCTGCGTGCAGCCTCTAGAACACGATGGGAGATGTTTTCTGTGCTGGCACAGTTTCTCCTTGCCAGACAGAGTGGAAAAGCTTTTTGCTAAGATGTAGACGAGAAGAGAGGCTAAAGAAGCACGTATGGTGCTTCTCAGAGCTAAGCACCGCTCCCGGACCTCTTTCGGCAGAAGGCGCACACCGCAGAGCACTGTGAGCGGCAGAATCGTCTTTGCGCGAAGAAGCAGCTTCTTCGTCTCCGGGAGCCGGAGAGAGCGGCAACTTCGCAAAGGTGATGAAACAAGCTGTACAACACTGCGATTGTGTGCGCAGCTTGCCAACTGAGAGAAAACAGTACCTGACCACTCTCCTGCCTTTTCTATTAATGTGAACATTCGATTGCAAGCTGTTTTGGACAACTTTCTTTCTCTTCTTGCAAAACACTCGGCAGACCTCCGTGCAGCCTCTAGAACACGATGGGAGATGTTTTCTGTGCTGGCACAGTTTCTCCTTGCCAGACAGAGTGGAAAAGCTTTTTGCTAAGATGTAGACGAGAAGAGAGGCTAAAGACGAAGGTACGGTGCTCTGCAGAGCTAAGCACAGCTCCCGGGGCTCTTTCGGCAGAAGGCGCACACCGCAGAGCACTGTGAGCGGCAGAATCGTCTTTGCGCGAAGAAGCAGCTTCTTCGTCTCCGGGAGCCGGAGAGAGCGGCAACTTCGCAAAGGTGATGAAACAAGCTGTACAACACTGTGATTGTGTGCGCAGCTTGCCAACTGAGAGAAAACAGTACCTGACCACTCTCCTGCCTTATGTAATCACATGAACATTCGATTGGAAGCTGTTTTGGACAACTTTCTTTCTCTTCTTGCAAAACACTCGGCAGACCTCCGTGCAGCCTCTAGAACACGATGGGAGATGTTTTCTGTGCTGGCACAGTTTCTCCTTGCCAGACAGAGTGGAAAAGCTTTTTGCTAAGATGTAGACGAGAAGAGAGGCTAAAGACGAAGGTACGGTGCTCTGCAGAGCTAAGCACCGCTCCCGGGCGTCTTTCGGCAGAAGGCGCACACCGCAGAGCACTGTGAGCGGCAGAATCGTCTTTGCGCGAAGAAGCAGCTTCTTCGTCTCCGGGAGCCGGAGAGAGCGGCAACTTGGCAAAGGTGATGAAACAAGCTGTACAACACTGCGATTGTGTGCGCAGCTTGCCAACTGAGAGAAAACAGTACCTGACCACTCTCCTGCCTTTTCTATTCAGATGAACATTCGATTGCAAGCTGTTTTGGACAACTTTCTTTCTCTTCTTGCAAAACACTCGGCAGACCTGCGTGCAGCCTCTAGAACACGATGGGAGATGTTTTTTGTGCTGGCACAGTTTCTCCTTGCCAGACAGAGTGGAAAAGCTTTTTGCTAAGATGTAGACGAGAAGAGAGGCTAAAGACGAAGGTACGGTGCTCTGCAGAGCTAAGCACCGCTCCCGGGCCTCTTTCGGCAGAAGGCGCACACCGCAGAGCACTGTGAGCGGCAGAATCGTCTTTGCGCGAAGAAGCAGCTTCTTCGTCTCCGGGAGCCGGAGAGAGCGGCAACTTCGCAAAGGTGATGAAACAAGCTGTACAACACTGCGATTGTGTGCGCAGCTTGCCAACTGAGAGAAAACAGTACCTGACCACTCTCCTGCCTTTTCTATTGACATGAACATTCGATTGGAAGCTGTTTTGGACAACTTTCTTTCTCTTCTTGCAAAACACTCGGCAGACCTGCGTGCAGCCTCTAGAACACGATGGGAGATGTTTTCTGTGCTGGCACAGTTTCTCCTTGCCAGACAGAGTGGAAAAGCTTTTTGCTAAGATGTAGACGAGAAGAGAGGCTAAAGAAGCACGTATGGTGCTTCTCAGAGCTAAGCACCACTCCCGGACCTCTTTCGGCAGAAGGCGCACACCGCAGAGCACTGTGAGCGGCAGAATCGTCTTTGCGCGAAGAAGCAGCTTCTTCGTCTCCGGGAGCCGGAGAGAGCGGCAACTTCGCAAAGGTGATGAAACAAGCTGTACAACACTGCGATTGTGTGCGCAGCTTGCCAACTGAGAGAAAACAGTACCTGACCACTCTCCTGCCTTTTCTATTCACGTGAACATTCGATTGCAAGCTGTTTTGGACAACTTTCTTTCTCTTCTTGCAAAACACTCGGCAGACCTCCGTGCAGCCTCTAGAACACGATGGGAGATGTTTTCTGTGCTGGCACAGTTTCTCCTTGCCAGACAGAGTGGAAAAGCTTTTTGCTAAGATGTAGACGAGAAGAGAGGCTAAAGACGAAGGTACGGTGCTCTGCAGAGCTAAGCACAGCTCCCGGGGCTCTTTCGGCAGAAGGCGCACACCGCAGAGCACTGTGAGCGGCAGAATCGTCTTTGCGCGAAGAAGCAGCTTCTTCGTCTCCGGGAGCCGGAGAGAGCGGCAACTTCGCAAAGGTGATGAAACAAGCTGTACAACACTGTGATTGTGTGCGCAGCTTGCCAACTGAGAGAAAACAGTACCTGACCACTCTCCTGCCTTTTCTATTCACGTGAACATTCGATTGCAAGCTGTTTTGGACAACTTTCTTTCTCTTCTTGCAAAACACTCGGCAGACCTCCGTGCAGCCTCTAGAACACGATGGGAGATGTTTTCTGTGCTGGCACAGTTTCTCCTTGCCAGACAGAGTGGAAAAGCTTTTTGCTAAGATGTAGACGAGAAGAGAGGCTAAAGACGAAGGTACGGTGCTCTGCAGAGCTAAGCACCGCTCCCGGGCGTCTTTCGGCAGAAGGCGCACACCGCAGAGCACTGTGAGCGGCAGAATCGTCTTTGCGCGAAGAAGCAGCTTCTTCGTCTCCGGGAGCCGGAGAGAGCGGCAACTTCGCAAAGGTGATGAAACAAGCTGTACAACACTGCGATTGTGTGCGCAGCTTGCCAACTGAGAGAAAACAGTACCTGACCACTCTCCTGCCTTTTCTGTTGACATGAACATTCGATTGGAAGCTGTTTTGGACAACTTTCTTTCTCTTCTTGCAAAACACTCGGCAGACCTGCGTGCAGCCTCTAGAACACGATGGGAGATGTTTTTTGTGCTGGCACAGTTTTTCCTTGCCAGACAGAGTGGAAAAGCTTTTTGCTAAGATGTAGACGAGAAGAGAGGCTAAAGAAGCACGTATGGTGCTTCTCAGAGCTAAGCACCGCTCCCGGACCTCTTTCGGCAGAAGGCGCACACCGCAGAGCACTGTGAGCGGCAGAATCGTCTTTGCGCGAAGAAGCAGCTTCTTCGTCTCCGGGAGCCGGAGAGAGCGGCAACTTCGCAAAGGTGATGAAACAAGCTGTACAACACTGCGATTGTGTGCGCAGCTTGCCAACTGAGAGAAAACAGTACCTGACCACTCTCCTGCCTTTTCTATTCACGTGAACATTCGATTGCAAGCTGTTTTGGACAACTTTCTTTCTCTTCTTGCAAAACACTCGGCAGACCTCCGTGCAGCCTCTAGAACACGATGGGAGATGTTTTCTGTGCTGGCACAGTTTCTCCTTGCCAGACAGAGTGGAAAAGCTTTTTGCTAAGATGTAGACGAGAAGAGAGGCTAAAGAAGCACGTATGGTGCTTCTCAGAGCTAAGCACCGCTCCCGGACCTCTTTCGGCAGAAGGCGCACACCGCAGAGCACTGTGAGCGGCAGAATCGTCTTTGCGCGAAGAAGCAGCTTCTTCGTCTCCGGGAGCCGGAGAGAGCGGCAACTTCGCAAAGGTGATGAAACAAGCTGTACAACACTGCGATTGTGTGCGCAGCTTGCCAACTGAGAGAAAACAGTACCTGACCACTCTCCTGCCTTTTCTGTTGACATGAACATTCGATTGGAAGCTGTTTTGGACAACTTTCTTTCTCTTCTTGCAAAACACTCGGCAGACCTGCGTGCAGCCTCTAGAACACGATGGGAGATGTTTTCTGTGCTGGCACAGTTTTTCCTTGCCAGACAGAGTGGAAAAGCTTTTTGCTAAGATGTAGACGAGAAGAGAGGCTAAAGAAGCAGGTACGGTGCTTCTCAGAGCTAAGCACCGCTCCCGGGCCTCTTTCGGCAGAAGGCGCACACCGCAGAGCACTGTGAGCGGCAGAATCGTCTTTGCGCGAAGAAGCAGCTTCTTCGTCTCCGGGAGCCGGAGAGAGCGGCAACTTCGCAAAGGTGATGTAACAAGCTGTACAACACTGTGATTGTGTGCGCAGCTTGCCAACTGAGAGAAAACAGTACCTGACCACTCTCCTGCCTTATGTAATCACATGAACATTCGATTGCAAGCTGTTTTGGACAACTTTCTTTCTCTTCTTGCAAAACACTCGGCAGACCTGCGTGTAGCCTCTAGAACACGATGGGAGATGTTTTCTGTGCTGGCAAAGTTTCTCCTTGCCAGACAGAGTGGAAAAGCTTTTTGCTAAGATGTAGACGAGAAGAGAGGCTGAAGACGAAGGTACGGTGCTCTGCAGAGCTAAGCACCGCTCCCGGGCGTCTTTCGGCAGAAGGCGCACACCGCAGAGCACTGTGAGCGGCAGAATCGTCTTTGCGCGAAGAAGCAGCTTCTTCGTCTCCGGGAGCCGGAGAGAGCGGCAACTTGGCAAAGGTGATGAAACAAGCTGTACAACATTGCGATTGTGTGCGCAGCTTGCCAACTGAGAGAAAACAGTACCTGACCACTCTCCTGCCTTTTCTATTCAGATGAACATTAGATTGGAAGCTGTTTTGGACAACTTTCTTTCTCTTCTTGCAAAACACTCGGCAGACCTCCGTGCAGCCTCTAGAACACGATGGGAGATGTTTTTTGTGCTGGCACAGTTTCTCCTTGCCAGACAGAGTGGAAAAGCTTTTTGCTAAGATGTAGACGAGAAGAGAGGCTAAAGACGAAGGTACGGTGCTCTGCAGAGCTAAGCACCGCTCCCGGGCGTCTTTCGGCAGAAGGCGCACACCGCAGAGCACTGTGAGCGGCAGAATCGTCTTTGCGCGAAGAAGCAGCTTCTTCGTCTCCGGGAGCCGGAGAGAGCGGCAACTTGGCAAAGGTGATGAAACAAGCTGTACAACACTGCGATTGTGTGCGCAGCTTGCCAACTGAGAGAAAACAGTACCTGACCACTCTCCTGCCTTTTCTATTGACATGAATATTCGATTGCAAGCTGTTTTGGACAACTTTCTTTCTCTTCTTGCAAAACACTCGGCAGACCTGCGTGCAGCCTCTAGAACACGATGGGAGATGTTTTTTGTGCTGGCACAGTTTCTCCTTGCCAGACAGAGTGGAAAAGCTTTTTGCTAAGATGTAGACGAGAAGAGAGGCTAAAGAAGCACGTATGGTGCTTCTCAGAGCTAAGCACCGCTCCCGGACCTCTTTCGGCAGAAGGCGCACAGCGCAGAGCACTGTGAGCGGCAGAATCGTCTTTGCGCGAAGAAGCAGCTTCTTCGTCTCCGGGAGCCGGAGAGAGCGGCAACTTCGCAAAGGTGATGAAACAAGCTGTACAACACTGCGATTGTGTGCGCAGCTTGCCAACTTAGAGAAAACAGTACCTGACCACTCTCCTGCCTTTTCTATTCAGATGAACATTAGATTGGAAGCTGTTTTGGACAACTTTCTTTCTCTTCTTGCAAAACACTCGGCAGACCTGCGTGCAGCCTCTAGAAC
Source organism: Melozone crissalis (assembly GCF_028551555.1). Lineage (NCBI taxonomy): Eukaryota > Metazoa > Chordata > Aves > Passeriformes > Passerellidae > Melozone > Melozone crissalis. The sequence continues at coordinate 15,594 of NW_026536342.1, forward strand.
ACGATGGGAGATGTTTTTTGTGCTGGCACAGTTTCTCCTTGCCAGACAGAGTGGAAAAGCTTTTTGCTAAGATGTAGACGAGAAGAGAGGCTAAAGACGAAGGTACGGTGCTCTGCAGAGCTAAGCACCGCTCCCGGGCGTCTTTCGGCAGAAGGCGCACACCGCAGAGCACTGTGAGCGGCAGAATCGTCTTTGCGCGAAGAAGCAGCTTCTTCGTCTCCGGGAGCCGGAGAGAGCGGCAACTTGGCAAAGGTGATGAAACAAGCTGTACAACACTGCGATTGTGTGCGCAGCTTGCCAACTGAGAGAAAACAGTACCTGACCACTCTCCTGCCTTTTCTATTGACATGAATATTCGATTGCAAGCTGTTTTGGACAACTTTCTTTCTCTTCTTGCAAAACACTCGGCAGACCTGCGTGCAGCCTCTAGAACACGATGGGAGATGTTTTTTGTGCTGGCACAGTTTCTCCTTGCCAGACAGAGTGGAAAAGCTTTTTGCTAAGATGTAGACGAGAAGAGAGGCTAAAGAAGCACGTATGGTGCTTCTCAGAGCTAAGCACCGCTCCCGGACCTCTTTCGGCAGAAGGCGCACAGCGCAGAGCACTGTGAGCGGCAGAATCGTCTTTGCGCGAAGAAGCAGCTTCTTCGTCTCCGGGAGCCGGAGAGAGCGGCAACTTCGCAAAGGTGATGAAACAAGCTGTACAACACTGCGATTGTGTGCGCAGCTTGCCAACTTAGAGAAAACAGTACCTGACCACTCTCCTGCCTTTTCTATTCAGATGAACATTAGATTGGAAGCTGTTTTGGACAACTTTCTTTCTCTTCTTGCAAAACACTCGGCAGACCTGCGTGCAGCCTCTAGAACACGATGGGAGATGTTTTTTGTGCTGGCACAGTTTCTCCTTGCCAGACAGAGTGGAAAAGCTTTTTGCTAAGATGTAGACGAGAAGAGAGGCTAAAGACGAAGGTACGGTGCTCTGCAGAGCTAAGCACCGCTCCCGGGCGTCTTTCGGCAGAAGGCGCACACCGCAGAGCACTGTGAGCGGCAGAATCGTCTTTGCGCGAAGAAGCAGCTTCTTCGTCTCCGGGAGCCGGAGAGAGCGGCAACTTCGCAAAGGTGATGAAACAAGCTGTACAACACTGCGATTGTGTGCGCAGCTTGCCAACTGAGAGAAAACAGTACCTGACCACTCTCCTGCCTTTTCTATTGACATGAATATTCGATTGCAAGCTGTTTTGGACAACTTTCTTTCTCTTCTTGCAAAACACTCGGCAGACCTGCGTGCAGCCTCTAGAACACGATGGGAGATGTTTTTTGTGCTGGCACAGTTTCTCCTTGCCAGACAGAGTGGAAAAGCTTTTTGCTAAGATGTAGACGAGAAGAGAGGCTAAAGAAGCACGTATGGTGCTTCTCAGAGCTAAGCACCGCTCCCGGACCTCTTTCGGCAGAAGGCGCACACCGCAGAGCACTGTGAGCGGCAGAATCGTCTTTGCGCGAAGAAGCAGCTTCTTCGTCTCCGGGAGCCGGAGAGAGCGGCAACTTCGCAAAGGTGATGAAACAAGCTGTACAACACTGTGATTGTGTGCGCAGCTTGCCAACTGAGAGAAAACAGTACCTGACCACTCTCCTGCCTTATGTAATCACATGAACATTCGATTGGAAGCTGTTTTGGACAACTTTCTTTCTCTTCTTGCAAAACACTCGGCAGACCTCCGTGCAGCCTCTAGAACACGATGGGAGATGTTTTCTGTGCTGGCACAGTTTTTCCTTGCCAGACAGAGTGGAAAAGCTTTTTGCTAAGATGTAGACGAGAAGAGAGGCTAAAGACGAAGGTACGGTGCTCTGCAGAGCTAAGCACCGCTCCCGGGCGTCTTTCGGCAGAAGGCGCACACCGCAGAGCACTGTGAGCGGCAGAATCGTCTTTGCGCGAAGAAGCAGCTTCTTCGTCTCCGGGAGCCGGAGAGAGCGGCAACTTCGCAAAGGTGATGAAACAAGCTGTACAACACTGCGATTGTGTGCGCAGCTTGCCAACTGAGAGAAAACAGTACCTGACCACTCTCCTGCCTTTTCTATTCACATGAACATTCGATTGCAAGCTGTTTTGGACAACTTTCTTTCTCTTCTTGCAAAACACTCGGCAGACCTGCGTGCAGCCTCTAGAACACGATGGGAGATGTTTTCTGTGCTGGCACAGTTTCTCCTTGCCAGACAGAGTGGAAAAGCTTTTTGCTAAGATGTAGACGAGAAGAGAGGCTAAAGACGAAGGTACGGTGCTCTGCAGAGCTAAGCACCGCTCCCGGGCCTCTTTCGGCAGAAGGCGCACACCGCAGAGCACTGTGAGCGGCAGAATCGTCTTTGCGCGAAGAAGCAGCTTCTTCGTCTCCGGGAGCCGGAGAGAGCGGCAACTTCGCAAAGGTGATGAAACAAGCTGTACAACACTGCGATTGTGTGCGCAGCTTGCCAACTGAGAGAAAACAGTACCTGACCACTCTCCTGCCTTTTCTATTGACATGAACATTCGATTGGAAGCTGTTTTGGACAACTTTCTTTCTCTTCTTGCAAAACACTCGGCAGACCTGCGTGCAGCCTCTAGAACACGATGGGAGATGTTTTCTGTGCTGGCACAGTTTCTCCTTGCCAGACAGAGTGGAAAAGCTTTTTGCTAAGATGTAGACGAGAAGAGAGGCTAAAGAAGCACGTATGGTGCTTCTCAGAGCTAAGCACCGCTCCCGGACCTCTTTCGGCAGAAGGCGCACACCGCAGAGCACTGTGAGCGGCAGAATCGTCTTTGCGCGAAGAAGCAGCTTCTTCGTCTCCGGGAGCCGGAGAGAGCGGCAACTTGGCAAAGGTGATGAAACAAGCTGTACAACACTGCGATTGTGTGCGCAGCTTGCCAACTGAGAGAAAACAGTACCTGACCACTCTCCTGCCTTTTCTATTCACGTGAACATTCGATTGCAAGCTGTTTTGGACAACTTTCTTTCTCTTCTTGCAAAACTCTCGGCAGACCTCCGTGCAGCCTCTAGAACACGATGGGAGATGTTTTCTGTGCTGGCACAGTTTCTCCTTGCCAGACAGAGTGGAAAAGCTTTTTGCTAAGATGTAGACGAGAAGAGAGGCTAAAGACGAAGGTACGGTGCTCTGCAGAGCTAAGCACCGCTCCCGGGCGTCTTTCGGCAGAAGGCGCACACCGCAGAGCACTGTGAGCGGCAGAATCGTCTTTGCGCGAAGAAGCAGCTTCTTCGTCTCCGGGAGCCGGAGAGAGCGGCAACTTCGCAAAGGTGATGAAACAAGCTGTACAACACTGCGATTGTGTGCGCAGCTTGCCAACTGAGAGAAAACAGTACCTGACCACTCTCCTGCCTTTTCTATTCACGTGAACATTCGATTGCAAGCTGTTTTGGACAACTTTCTTTCTCTTCTTGCAAAACACTCGGCAGACCTGCGTGCAGCCTCTAGAACACGATGGGAGATGTTTTCTGTGCTGGCACAGTTTCTCCTTGCCAGACAGAGTGGAAAAGCTTTTTGCTAAGATGTAGACGAGAAGAGAGGCTAAAGAAGCACGTATGGTGCTTCTCAGAGCTAAGCACCGCTCCCGGACCTCTTTCGGCAGAAGGCGCACACCGCAGAGCACTGTGAGCGGCAGAATCGTCTTTGCGCGAAGAAGCAGCTTCTTCGTCTCCGGGAGCCGGAGAGAGCGGCAACTTCGCAAAGGTGATGAAACAAGCTGTACAACACTGCGATTGTGTGCGCAGCGTGCCAACTGAGAGAAAACAGTACCTGACCACTCTCCTGCCTTTTCTATTCACATGAACATTCGATTGCAAGCTGTTTTGGACAACTTTCTTTCTCTTCTTGCAAAACACTCGGCAGACCTGCGTGCAGCCTCTAGAACACGATGGGAGATGTTTTCTGTGCTGGCACAGTTTCTCCTTGCCAGACAGAGTGGAAAAGCTTTTTGCTAAGATGTAGACGAGAAGAGAGGCTAAAGAAGCAGGTACGGTGCTTCTCAGAGCTAAGCACCGCTCCCGGGCCTCTTTCGGCAGAAGGCGCACACCGCAGAGCACTGTGAGCGGCAGAATCGTCTTTGCGCGAAGAAGCAGCTTCTTCGTCTCCGGGAGCCGGAGAGAGCGGCAACTTGGCAAAGGTGATGAAACAAGCTGTACAACACTGCGATTGTGTGCGCAGCTTGCCAACTGAGAGAAAACAGTACCTGACCACTCTCCTGCCTTATGTAATCACATGAACATTCGATTGCAAGCTGTTTTGGACAACTTTCTTTCTCTTCTTGCAAAACACTCGGCAGACCTGCGTGCAGCCTCTAGAACACGATGGGAAATGTTTTCTGTGCTGGCAAAGTTTCTCCTAGCAAAACAGAGTGGAAAAGCTTTTTGCTAAGATGTAGACGAGAAGAGAGGCTGAAGACGAAGGTACGGTGCTCTGCAGAGCTAAGCACCGCTCCCGGGCGTCTTTCGGCAGAAGGCGCACACCGCAGAGCACTGTGAGCGGCAGAATCGTCTTTGCGCGAAGAAGCAGCTTCTTCGTCTCCGGGAGCCGGAGAGAGCGGCAACTTCGCAAAGGTGATGAAACAAGCTGTACAACACTGCGATTGTGTGCGCAGCTTGCCAACTGAGAGAAAACAGTACCTGACCACTCTCCTGCCTTTTCTATTCACATGAACATTCGATTGGAAGCTGTTTTGGACAACTTTCTTTCTCTTCTTGCAAAACACTCGGCAGACCTGCGTGCAGCCTCTAGAACACGATGGGAGATGTTTTTTGTCCTGGCACAGTTTCTCCTTGCCAGACAGAGTGGAAAAGCTTTTTGCTAAGATGTAGACGAGAAGAGAGGCTAAAGACGAAGGTACGGTGCTCTGCAGAGCTAAGCACCGCTCCCGGGCGTCTTTCGGCAGAAGGCGCACACCGCAGAGCACTGTGAGCGGCAGAATCGTCTTTGCGCGAAGAAGCAGCTTCTTCGTCTCCGGGAGCCGGAGAGAGCGGCAACTTCGCAAAGGTGATGAAACAAGCTGTACAACACTGCGATTGTGTGCGCAGCTTGCCAACTGAGAGAAAACAGTACCTGACCACTCTCCTGCCTTTTCTATTGACATGAATATTCGATTGCAAGCTGTTTTGGACAACTTTCTTTCTCTTCTTGCAAAACACTCGGCAGACCTGCGTGCAGCCTCTAGAACACGATGGGAGATGTTTTTTGTGCTGGCACAGTTTCTCCTTGCCAGACAGAGTGGAAAAGCTTTTTGCTAAGATGTAGACGAGAAGAGAGGCTAAAGAAGCACGTATGGTGCTTCTCAGAGCTAAGCACCGCTCCCGGACCTCTTTCGGCAGAAGGCGCACAGCGCAGAGCACTGTGAGCGGCAGAATCGTCTTTGCGCGAAGAAGCAGCTTCTTCGTCTCCGGGAGCCGGAGAGAGCGGCAACTTCGCAAAGGTGATGAAACAAGCTGTACAACACTGCGATTGTGTGCGCAGCTTGCCAACTGAGAGAAAACAGTACCTGACCACTCTCCTGCCTTTTCTATTCACATGAACATTCGATTGCAAGCTGTTTTGGACAACTTTCTTTCTCTTCTTGCAAAACACTCGGCAGACCTGCGTGCAGCCTCTAGAACACGATGGGAGATGTTTTTTGTGCAGGCACAGTTTCTCCTTGCCAGACAGAGTGGAAAAGCTTTTTGCTAAGATGTAGACGAGAAGAGAGGCTAAAGAAGCACGTATGGTGCTTCTCAGAGCTAAGCACCGCTCCCGGACCTCTTTCGGCAGAAGGCGCACAGCGCAGAGCACTGTGAGCGGCAGAATCGTCTTTGCGCGAAGAAGCAGCTTCTTCGTCTCCGGGAGCCGGAGAGAGCGGCAACTTCGCAAAGGTGATGAAACAAGCTGTACAACACTGCGATTGTGTGCGCAGCTTGCCAACTGAGAGAAAACAGTACCTGACCACTCTCCTGCCTTTTCTATTCACATGAACATTCGATTGCAAGCTGTTTTGGACAACTTTCTTTCTCTTCTTGCAAAACACTCGGCAGACCTCCGTGCAGCCTCTAGAACACGATGGGAGATGTTTTCTGTGCTGGCAAAGTTTCTCCTTGCCAGACAGAGTGGAAAAGCTTTTTGCTAAGATGTAGACGAGAAGAGAGGCTGAAGACGAAGGTACGGTGCTCTGCAGAGCTAAGCACCGCTCCCGGGCGTCTTTCGGCAGAAGGCGCACACCGCAGAGCACTGTGAGCGGCAGAATCGTCTTTGCGCGAAGAAGCAGCTTCTTCGTCTCCGGGAGCCGGAGAGAGCGGCAACTTGGCAAAGGTGATGAAACAAGCTGTACAACACTGCGATTGTGTGCGCAGCTTGCCAACTGAGAGAAAACAGTACCTGACCACTCTCCTGCCTTTTCTATTCACATGAACATTCGATTGGAAGCTGTTTTGGACAACTTTCTTTCTCTTCTTGCAAAACACTCGGCAGACCTGCGTGCAGCCTCTAGAACACGATGGGAGATGTTTTTTGTGCTGGCACAGTTTCTCCTTGCCAGACAGAGTGGAAAAGCTTTTTGCTAAGATGTAGACGAGAAGAGAGGCTAAAGACGAAGGTACGGTGCTCTGCAGAGCTAAGCACCGCTCCCGGGCGTCTTTCGGCAGAAGGCGCACACAGCAGAGCACTGTGAGCGGCAGAATCGTCTTTGCGCGAAGAAGCAGCTTCTTCGTCTCCGGGAGCCGGAGAGAGCGGCAACTTCGCAAAGGTGATGAAACAAGCTGTACAACACTGCGATTGTGTGCGCAGCTTGCCAACTGAGAGAAAACAGTACCTGACCACTCTCCTGCCTTTTCTATTCACATGAATATTCGATTGCAAGCTGTTTTGGACAACTTTCTTTCTCTTCTTGCAAAACACTCGGCAGACCTGCGTGCAGCCTCTAGAACACGATGGGAGATGTTTTTTGTGCTGGCACAGTTTCTCCTTGCCAGACAGAGTGGAAAAGCTTTTTGCTAAGATGTAGACGAGAAGAGAGGCTAAAGAAGCACGTATGGTGCTTCTCAGAGCTAAGCACCGCTCCCGGACCTCTTTCGGCAGAAGGCGCACACCGCAGAGCACTGTGAGCGGCAGAATCGTCTTTGCGCGAAGAAGCAGCTTCTTCGTCTCCGGGAGCCGGAGAGAGCGGCAACTTCGCAAAGGTGATGAAACAAGCTGTACAACACTGCGATTGTGTGCGCAGCTTGCCAACTGAGAGAAAACAGTACCTGACCACTCTCCTGCCTTTTCTATTCACATGAACATTCGATTGCAAGCTGTTTTGGACAACTTTCTTTCTCTTCTTGCAAAACACTCGGCAGACCTGCGTGCAGCCTCTAGAACACGATGGGAGATGTTTTCTGTGCTGGCACAGTTTCTCCTTGCCAGACAGAGTGGAAAAGCTTTTTGCTAAGATGTAGACGAGAAGAGAGGCTAAAGACGAAGGTACGGTGCTCTGCAGAGCTAAGCACAGCTCCCGGGGCTCTTTCGGCAGAAGGCGCACACCGCAGAGCACTGTGAGCGGCAGAATCGTCTTTGCGCGAAGAAGCAGCTTCTTCGTCTCCGGGAGCCGGAGAGAGCGGCAACTTGGCAAAGGTGATGAAACAAGCTGTACAACACTGCGATTGTGTGCGCAGCTTGCCAACTGAGAGAAAACAGTACCTGACCACTCTCCTGCCTTTTCTATTCACATGAATATTCGATTGGAAGCTGTTTTGGACAACTTTCTTTCTCTTCTTGCAAAACAGTCGGCAGACCTCCGTGCAGCCTCTAGAACACGATGGGAGATGTTTTCTGTGCTGGCACAGTTTCTCCTTGCCAGACAGAGTGGAAAAGCTTTTTGCTAAGATGTAGACGAGAAGAGAGGCTAAAGAAGCAGGTACGGTGCTTCTCAGAGCTAAGCACCGCTCCCGGGGCTCTTTCGGCAGAAGGCGCACACCGCAGAGCACTGTGAGCGGCAGAATCGTCTTTGCGCGAAGAAGCAGCTTCTTCGTCTCCGGGAGCCGGAGAGAGCGGCAACTTCGCAAAGGTGATGAAACAAGCTGTACAACACTGTGATTGTGTGCGCAGCTTGCCAACTGAGAGAAAACAGTACCTGACCACTCTCCTGCCTTATGTAATCACATGAACATTCGATTGCAAGCTGTTTTGGACAACTTTCTTTCTCTTCTTGCAAAACACTCGGCAGACCTCCGTGCAGCCTCTAGAACACGATGGGAGATGTTTTCTGTGCTGGCAAAGTTTCTCCTTGCCAGACAGAGTGGAAAAGCTTTTTGCTAAGATGTAGACGAGAAGAGAGGCTAAAGACGAAGGTACGGTGCTCTGCAGAGCTAAGCACCGCTCCCGGGCCTCTTTCGGCAGAAGGCGCACACCGCAGAGCACTGTGAGCGGCAGAATCGTCTTTGCGCGAAGAAGCAGCTTCTTCGTCTCCGGGAGCCGGAGAGAGCGGCAACTTCGCAAAGGTGATGAAACAAGCTGTACAACACTGCGATTGTGTGCGCAGCGTGCCAACTGAGAGAAAACAGTACCTGACCACTCTCCTGCCTTTTCTATTCACATGAACATTCGATTGCAAGCTGCTTTGGACAATTTTCTTTCTCTTCTTGCAAAACACTCGGCAGACCTCCGTGCAGCCTCTAGAACACGATGGGAGATGTTTTCTGTGCTGGCACAGTTTCTCCTTGCCAGACAGAGTGGAAAAGCTTTTTGCTAAGATGTAGACGAGAAGAGAGGCTAAAGACGAAGGTACGGTGCTCTGCAGAGCTAAGCACCGCTCCCGGGCGTCTTTCGGCAGAAGGCGCACACCGCAGAGCACTGTGAGCGGCAGAATCGTCTTTGCGCGAAGAAGCAGCTTCTTCGTCTCCGGGAGCCGGAGAGAGCGGCAACTTCGCAAAGGTGATGAAACAAGCTGTACAACACTGCGATTGTGTGCGCAGCTTGCCAACTGAGAGAAAACAGTACCTGACCACTCTCCTGCCTTTTCTATTCACATGAATATTCGATTGCAAGCTGTTTTGGACAACTTTCTTTCTCTTCTTGCAAAACACTCGGCAGACCTGCGTGCAGCCTCTAGAACACGATGGGAGATGTTTTTTGTGCTGGCACAGTTTCTCCTTGCCAGACAGAGTGGAAAAGCTTTTTGCTAAGATGTAGACGAGAAGAGAGGCTAAAGAAGCACGTATGGTGCTTCTCAGAGCTAAGCACCGCTCCCGGACCTCTTTCGGCAGAAGGCGCACACCGCAGAGCACTGTGAGCGGCAGAATCGTCTTTGCGCGAAGAAGCAGCTTCTTCGTCTCCGGGAGCCGGAGAGAGCGGCAACTTGGCAAAGGTGATGAAACAAGCTGTACAACACTGCGATTGTGTGCGCAGCTTGCCAACTGAGAGAAAACAGTACCTGACCACTCTCCTGCCTTTTCTATTCACATGAACATTCGATTGCAAGCTGTTTTGGACAACTTTCTTTCTCTTCTTGCAAAACACTCGGCAGACCTGCGTGCAGCCTCTAGAACACGATGGGAGATGTTTTCTGTGCTGGCACAGTTTCTCCTTGCCAGACAGAGTGGAAAAGCTTTTTGCTAAGATGTAGACGAGAAGAGAGGCTAAAGACGAAGGTACGGTGCTCTGCAGAGCTAAGCACAGCTCCCGGGGCTCTTTCGGCAGAAGGCGCACACCGCAGAGCACTGTGAGCGGCAGAATCGTCTTTGCGCGAAGAAGCAGCTTCTTCGTCTCCGGGAGCCGGAGAGAGCGGCAACTTGGCAAAGGTGATGAAACAAGCTGTACAACACTGCGATTGTGTGCGCAGCTTGCCAAGTGAGAGAAAACAGTACCTGACCACTCTCCTGCCTTTTCTATTCACATGAACATTCGATTGGAAGCTGTTTTGGACAACTTTCTTTCTCTTCTTGCAAAACACTCGGCAGACCTCCGTGCAGCCTCTAGAACACGATGGGAGATGTTTTCTGTGCTGGCACAGTTTCTCCTTGCCAGACAGAGTGGAAAAGCTTTTTGCTAAGATGTAGACGAGAAGAGAGGCTAAAGAAGCAGGTACGGTGCTTCTCAGAGCTAAGCACCGCTCCCGGGCCTCTTTCGGCAGAAGGCGCACACCGCAGAGCACTGTGAGCGGCAGAATCGTCTTTGCGCGAAGAAGCAGCTTCTTCGTCTCCGGGAGCCGGAGAGAGCGGCAACTTCGCAAAGGTGATGAACCAAGCTGTACAACACTGTGATTGTGTGCGCAGCTTGCCAACTGAGAGAAAACAGTACCTGACCACTCTCCTGCCTTATGTAATCACATGAACATTCGATTGCAAGCTGTTTTGGACAACTTTCTTTCTCTTCTTGCAAAACACTCGGCAGACCTCCGTGCAGCCTCTAGAACACGATGGGAGATGTTTTCTGTGCTGGCACAGTTTCTCCTTGCCAGACAGAGTGGAAAAGCTTTTTGCTAAGATGTAGACGAGAAGAGAGGCTAAAGAAGCACGTATGGTGCTTCTCAGAGCTAAGCACCGCTCCTGGACCTCTTTCGGCAGAAGGCGCACACCGCAGAGCACTGTGAGCGGCAGAATCGTCTTTGCGCGAAGAAGCAGCTTCTTCGTCTCCGGGAGCCGGAGAGAGCGGCAACTTCGCAAAGGTGATGAAACAAGCTGTACAACACTGCGATTGTGTGCGCAGCTTGCCAACTGAGAGAAAACAGTACCTGACCACTCTCCTGCCTTTTCTATTCACGTGAACATTCGATTGCAAGCTGTTTTGGACAACTTTCTTTCTCTTCTTGCAAAACACTCGGCAGACCTCCGTGCAGCCTCTAGAACACGATGGGAGATGTTTTCTGTGCTGGCACAGTTTCTCCTTGCCAGACAGAGTGGAAAAGCTTTTTGCTAAGATGTAGACGAGAAGAGAGGCTAAAGACGAAGGTACGGTGCTCTGCAGAGCTAAGCACAGCTCCCGGGGCTCTTTCGGCAGAAGGCGCACACCGCAGAGCACTGTGAGCGGCAGAATCGTCTTTGCGCGAAGAAGCAGCTTCTTCGTCTCCGGGAGCCGGAGAGAGCGGCAACTTCGCAAAGGTGATGAAACAAGCTGTACAACACTGCGATTGTGTGCGCAGCTTGCCAACTGAGAGAAAACAGTACCTGACCACTCTCCTGCCTTTTCTATTCACATGAACATTCGATTGGAAGCTGTTTTGGACAACTTTCTTTCTCTTCTTGCAAAACACTCGGCAGACCTCCGTGCAGCCTCTAGAACACGATGGGAGATGTTTTCTGTGCTGGCACAGTTTCTCCTTGCCAGACAGAGTGGAAAAGCTTTTTGCTAAGATGTAGACGAGAAGAGAGGCTAAAGAAGCAGGTACGGTGCTTCTCAGAGCTAAGCACCGCTCCCGGGCCTCTTTCGGCAGAAGGCGCACAGCGCAGAGCACTGTGAGCGGCAGAATCGTCTTTGCGCGAAGAAGCAGCTTCTTCGTCTCCGGGAGCCGGAGAGAGCGGCAACTTCGCAAAGGTGATGAAACAAGCTGTACAACACTGCGATTGTGTGCGCAGCGTGCCAACTGAGAGAAAACAGTACCTGACCACTCTCCTGCCTTTTCTATTCACATGAACATTCGATTGCAAGCTGTTTTGGACAACTTTCTTTCTCTTCTTGCAAAACACTCGGCAGACCTGCGTGCAGCCTCTAGAACACGATGGGAGATGTTTTCTGTGCTGGCACAGTTTCTCCTTGCCAGACAGAGTGGAAAAGCTTTTTGCTAAGATGTAGACGAGAAGAGAGGCTAAAGACGAAGGTACGGTGCTCTGCAGAGCTAAGCACCGCTCCCGGACCTCTTTTGGCAGAAGGCGCACACCGCAGAGCACTGTGAGCGGCAGAATCGTCTTTGCGCGAAGAAGCAGCTTCTTCGTCTCCGGGAGCCGGAGAGAGCGGCAACTTCGCAAAGGTGATGAAACAAGCTGTACAACACTGCGATTGTGTGCGCAGCTTGCCAACTGAGAGAAAACAGTACCTGACCACTCTCCTGCCTTTTCTATTCACGTGAACATTCGATTGCAAGCTGTTTTGGACAACTTTCTTTCTCTTCTTGCAAAACACTCGGCAGACCTGCGTGCAGCCTCTAGAACACGATGGGAGATGTTTTCTGTGCTGGCACAGTTTCTCCTTGCCAGACAGAGTGGAAAAGCTTTTTGCTAAGATGTAGACGAGAAGGGTGGCTAAAGACGAAGGTACGGTGCTCTGCAGAGCTAAGCACCGCTCCCGGGCGTCTTTCGGCAGAAGGCGCACACCGCAGAGCACTGTGAGCGGCAGAATCGTCTTTGCGCGAAGAAGCAGCTTCTTCGTCTCCGGGAGCCGGAGAGAGCGGCAACTTCGCAAAGGTGATGAAAGAAGCTGTACAACACTGCGATTGTGTGCGCAGCGTGCCAACTGAGAGAAAACAGTACCTGACCACTCTCCTGCCTTTTCTATTCACATGAAAATTCGATTGCAAGCTGTTTTGGACAACTTTCTTTCTCTTCTTGCAAAACACTCGGCAGACCTGCGTGCAGCCTCTAGAACACGATGGGAGATGTTTTCTGTGCTGGCACAGTTTCTCCTTGCCAGACAGAGTGGAAAAGCTTTTTGCTAAGATGTAGACGAGAAGAGAGGCTAAAGAAGCACGTATGGTGCTTCTCAGAGCTAAGCACCGCTCCCGGGGCTCTTTCGGCAGAAGGCGCACACCGCAGAGCACTGTGAGCGGCAGAATCGTCTTTGCGCGAAGAAGCAGCTTCTTCGTCTCCGGGAGCCGGAGAGACTGGCAACTTCGCAAAGGTGATGAAACAAGCTGTACAACACTGCGATTGTGTGCGCAGCTTGCCAACTGAGAGAAAACAGTACCTGACCACTCTCCTGCCTTATGTAATCACATGAACATTCGATTGCAAGCTGTTTTGGACAACTTTCTTTCTCTTCTTGCAAAACACTCGGCAGACCTCCGTGCAGCCTCTAGAACACGATGGGAGATGTTTTCTGTGCTGGCAAAGTTTCTCCTTGCCAGACAGAGTGGAAAAGCTTTTTGCTAAGATGTAGACGAGAAGAGAGGCTAAAGACGAAGGTACGGTGCTCTGCAGAGCTAAGCACAGCTCCCGGGGCTCTTTCGGCAGAAGGCGCACACCGCAGAGCACTGTGAGCGGCAGAATCGTCTTTGCGCGAAGAAGCAGCTTCTTCGTCTCCGGGAGCCGGAGAGAGCGGCAACTTCGCAAAGGTGATGAAACAAGCTGTACAACACTGCGATTGTGTGCGCAGCTTGCCAACTGAGAGAAAACAGTACCTGACCACTCTCCTGCCTTTTCTATTCACATGAACATTCGATTGGAAGCTGTTTTGGACAACTTTCTTTCTCTTCTTGCAAAACACTCGGCAGACCTCCGTGCAGCCTCTAGAACACGATGGGAGATGTTTTCTGTGCTGGCACAGTTTCTCCTTGCCAGACAGAGTGGAAAAGCTTTTTGCTAAGATGTAGACGAGAAGAGAGGCTAAAGAAGCAGGTACGGTGCTTCTCAGAGCTAAGCACCGCTCCCGGGCCTCTTTCGGCAGAAGGCGCACACCGCAGAGCACTGTGAGCGGCAGAATCGTCTTTGCGCGAAGAAGCAGCTTCTTCGTCTCCGGGAGCCGGAGAGAGCGGCAACTTCGCAAAGGTGATGAACCAAGCTGTACAACACTGTGATTGTGTGCGCAGCTTGCCAACTGAGAGAAAACAGTACCTGACCACTCTCCTGCCTTATGTAATCACATGAACATTCGATTGCAAGCTGTTTTGGACAACTTTCTTTCTCTTCTTGCAAAACACTCGGCAGACCTGCGTGGAGCCTCTAGAACACGATGGGAGATGTTTTCTGTGCTGGCACAGTTTCTCCTTGCCAGACAGAGTGGAAAAGCTTTTTGCTAAGATGTAGACGAGAAGAGAGGCTAAAGAAGCACGTATGGTGCTTCTCAGAGCTAAGCACCGCTCCTGGACCTCTTTCGGCAGAAGGCGCACACCGCAGAGCACTGTGAGCGGCAGAATCGTCTTTGCGCGAAGAAGCAGCTTCTTCGTCTCCGGGAGCCGGAGAGAGCGGCAACTTCGCAAAGGTGATGAAACAAGCTGTACAACACTGCGATTGTGTGCGCAGCTTGCCAACTGAGAGAAAACAGTACCTGACCACTCTCCTGCCTTTTCTATTCACGTGAACATTCGATTGCAAGCTGTTTTGGACAACTTTCTTTCTCTTCTTGCAAAACACTCGGCAGACCTCCGTGCAGCCTCTAGAACACGATGGGAGATGTTTTCTGTGCTGGCACAGTTTCTCCTTGCCAGACAGAGTGGAAAAGCTTTTTGCTAAGATGTAGACGAGAAGAGAGGCTAAAGACGAAGGTACGGTGCTCTGCAGAGCTAAGCACAGCTCCCGGGGCTCTTTCGGCAGAAGGCGCACACCGCAGAGCACTGTGAGCGGCAGAATCGTCTTTGCGCGAAGAAGCAGCTTCTTCGTCTCCGGGAGCCGGAGAGAGCGGCAACTTCGCAAAGGTGATGAAACAAGCTGTACAACACTGCGATTGTGTGCGCAGCTTGCCAACTGAGAGAAAACAGTACCTGACCACTCTCCTGCCTTTTCTATTCACATGAACATTCGATTGGAAGCTGTTTTGGACAACTTTCTTTCTCTTCTTGCAAAACACTCGGCAGACCTCCGTGCAGCCTCTAGAACACGATGGGAGATGTTTTCTGTGCTGGCACAGTTTCTCCTTGCCAGACAGAGTGGAAAAGCTTTTTGCTAAGATGTAGACGAGAAGAGAGGCTAAAGAAGCAGGTACGGTGCTTCTCAGAGCTAAGCACCGCTCCCGGGCCTCTTTCGGCAGAAGGCGCACAGCGCAGAGCACTGTGAGCGGCAGAATCGTCTTTGCGCGAAGAAGCAGCTTCTTCGTCTCCGGGAGCCGGAGAGAGCGGCAACTTCGCAAAGGTGATGAAACAAGCTGTACAACACTGCGATTGTGTGCGCAGCGTGCCAACTGAGAGAAAACAGTACCTGACCACTCTCCTGCCTTTTCTATTCACATGAACATTCGATTGCAAGCTGTTTTGGACAACTTTCTTTCTCTTCTTGCAAAACACTCGGCAGACCTCCGTGCAGCCTCTAGAACACGATGGGAGATGTTTTCTGTGCTGGCACAGTTTCTCCTTGCCAGACAGAGTGGAAAAGCTTTTTGCTAAGATGTAGACGAGAAGAGAGGCTAAAGACGAAGGTACGGTGCTCTGCAGAGCTAAGCACCGCTCCCGGACCTCTTTTGGCAGAAGGCGCACACCGCAGAGCACTGTGAGCGGCAGAATCGTCTTTGCGCGAAGAAGCAGCTTCTTCGTCTCCGGGAGCCGGAGAGAGCGGCAACTTCGCAAAGGTGATGAAACAAGCTGTACAACACTGCGATTGTGTGCGCAGCTTGCCAACTGAGAGAAAACAGTACCTGACCACTCTCCTGCCTTTTCTATTCACGTGAACATTCGATTGCAAGCTGTTTTGGACAACTTTCTTTCTCTTCTTGCAAAACACTCGGCAGACCTGCGTGCAGCCTCTAGAACACGATGGGAGATGTTTTCTGTGCTGGCACAGTTTCTCCTTGCCAGACAGAGTGGAAAAGCTTTTTGCTAAGATGTAGACGAGAAGGGTGGCTAAAGACGAAGGTACGGTGCTCTGCAGAGCTAAGCACCGCTCCCGGGCGTCTTTCGGCAGAAGGCGCACACCGCAGAGCACTGTGAGCGGCAGAATCGTCTTTGCGCGAAGAAGCAGCTTCTTCGTCTCCGGGAGCCGGAGAGAGCGGCAACTTCGCAAAGGTGATGAAAGAAGCTGTACAACACTGCGATTGTGTGCGCAGCGTGCCAACTGAGAGAAAACAGTACCTGACCACTCTCCTGCCTTTTCTATTCACATGAAAATTCGATTGCAAGCTGTTTTGGACAACTTTCTTTCTCTTCTTGCAAAACACTCGGCAGACCTCCGTGCAGCCTCTAGAACACGATGGGAGATGTTTTCTGTGCTGGCACAGTTTCTCCTTGCCAGACAGAGTGGAAAAGCTTTTTGCTAAGATGTAGACGAGAAGAGAGGCTAAAGAAGCACGTATGGTGCTTCTCAGAGCTAAGCACCGCTCCCGGGGCTCTTTCGGCAGAAGGCGCACACCGCAGAGCACTGTGAGCGGCAGAATCGTCTTTGCGCGAAGAAGCAGCTTCTTCGTCTCCGGGAGCCGGAGAGACTGGCAACTTCGCAAAGGTGATGAAACAAGCTGTACAACACTGCGATTGTGTGCGCAGCTTGCCAACTGAGAGAAAACAGTACCTGACCACTCTCCTGCCTTATGTAATCACATGAACATTCGATTGCAAGCTGTTTTGGACAACTTTCTTTCTCTTCTTGCAAAACACTCGGCAGACCTCCGTGCAGCCTCTAGAACACGATGGGAGATGTTTTCTGTGCTGGCAAAGTTTCTCCTTGCCAGACAGAGTGGAAAAGCTTTTTGCTAAGATGTAGACGAGAAGAGAGGCTAAAGACGAAGGTACGGTGCTCTGCAGAGCTAAGCACAGCTCCCGGGGCTCTTTCGGCAGAAGGCGCACACCGCAGAGCACTGTGAGCGGCAGAATCGTCTTTGCGCGAAGAAGCAGCTTCTTCGTCTCCGGGAGCCGGAGAGAGCGGCAACTTCGCAAAGGTGATGAAACAAGCTGTACAACACTGCGATTGTGTGCGCAGCTTGCCAACTGAGAGAAAACAGTACCTGACCACTCTCCTGCCTTTTCTATTCACATGAACATTCGATTGGAAGCTGTTTTGGACAACTTTCTTTCTCTTCTTGCAAAACACTCGGCAGACCTGCGTGCAGCCTCTAGAACACGATGGGAGATGTTTTCTGTGCTGGCACAGTTTCTCCTTGCCAGACAGAGTGGAAAAGCTTTTTGCTAAGATGTAGACGAGAAAAGAGGCTAAAGAAGCAGGTACGGTGCTTCTCAGAGCTAAGCACCGCTCCCGGGCCTCTTTCGGCAGAAGGCGCACACCGCAGAGCACTGTGAGCGGCAGAATCGTCTTTGCGCGAAGAAGCAGCTTCTTCGTCTCCGGGAGCCGGAGAGAGCGGCAACTTCGCAAAGGTGATGAAACAAGCTGTACAACACTGTGATTGTGTGCGCAGCTTGCCAACTGAGAGAAAACAGTACCTGACCACTCTCCTGCCTTATGTAATCACATGAACATTCGATTGCAAGCTGTTTTAGACAACTTTCTTTCTCTTCTTGCAAAACACTCGGCAGACCTCCGTGCAGCCTCTAGAACACGATGGGAGATGTTTTCTGTGCTGGCAAAGTTTCTCCTTGCCAGACAGAGTGGAAAAGCTTTTTGCTAAGATGTAGACGAGAAGAGAGGCTAAAGACGCAGGTACGGTGCTCTGCAGAGCTAAGCACCGCTCCCGGGCGTCTTTCGGCAGAAGGCGCACACCGCAGAGCACTGTGAGCGGCAGAATCGTCTTTGCGCGAAGAAGCAGCTTCTTCGTCTCCGGGAGCCGGAGAGAGCGGCAACTTCGCAAAGGTGATGAAACAAGCTGTACAACACTGCGATTGTGTGCGCAGCGTGCCAACTGAGAGAAAACAGTACCTGACCACTCTCCTGCCTTTTCTATTCACATGAACATTCGATTGCAAGCTGTTTTGGACAACTTTCTTTCTCTTCTTGCAAAACACTCGGCAGACCTGCGTGCAGCCTCTAGAACACGATGGGAGATGTTTTCTGTGCTGGCACAGTTTCTCCTTGCCAGACAGAGTGGAAAAGCTTTTTGCTAAGATGTAGACGAGAAGAGAGGCTAAAGACGAAGGTACGGTGCTCTGCAGAGCTAAGCACCGCTCCCGGGCGTCTTTCGGCAGAAGGCGCACACCGCAGAGCACTGTGAGCGGCAGAATCGTCTTTGCGCGAAGAAGCAGCTTCTTCGTCTCCGGGAGCCGGAGAGAGCGGCAACTTCGCAAAGGTGATGAAACAAGCTGTACAACACTGCGATTGTGTGCGCAGCTTGCCAACTGAGAGAAAACAGTACCTGACCACTCTCCTGCCTTTTCTATTCAGATGAACATTCGATTGGAAGCTGTTTTGGACAACTTTCTTTCTCTTCTTGCAAAACACTCGGCAGACCTGCGTGCAGCCTCTAGAACACGATGGGAGATGTTTTCTGTGCTGGCACAGTTTCTCCTTGCCAGACAGAGTGGAAAAGCTTTTTGCTAAGATGTAGACGAGAAGAGAGGCTAAAGAAGCAGGTACGGTGCTTCTCAGAGCTAAGCACCGCTCCCGGGCCTCTTTCGGCAGAAGGCGCACACCGCAGAGCACTGTGAGCGGCAGAATCGTCTTTGCGCGAAGAAGCAGCTTCTTCGTCTCCGGGAGCCGGAGAGAGCGGCAACTTCGCAAAGGTGATGAAACAAGCTGTACAACACTGTGATTGTGTGCGCAGCTTGCCAACTGAGAGCAAACAGTACCTGACCTCTCTCCTGCCTTATGTAATCACATGAACATTCGATTGCAAGCTGTTTTGGACAACTTTCTTTCTCTTCTTGCAAAACACTCGGCAGACCTGCGTGCAGCCTCTAGAACACGATGGGAGATGTTTTTTGTGCTGGCACAGTTTCTCCTTGCCAGACAGAGTGGAAAAGCTTTTTGCTAAGATGTAGACGAGAAGAGAGGCTAAAGACGAAGGTACGGTGCTCTGCAGAGCTAAGCACCGCTCCCGGACCTCTTTCGGCAGAAGGCGCACACAGCAGAGCACTGTGAGCGGCAGAATCGTCTTTGCGCGAAGAAGCAGCTTCTTCGTCTCCGGGAGCCGGAGAGAGCGGCAACTTCGCAAAGGTGATGAAACAAGCTGTACAACACTGCGATTGTGTGCGCAGCTTGCCAACTGAGAGAAAACAGTACCTGACCACTCTCCTGCCTTTTCTATTCACATGAACATTCGATTGCAAGCTGTTTTGGACAACTTTCTTTCTCTTCTTGCAAAACACTCGGCAGACCTCCGTGCAGCTTCTAGAACACGATGGGAGATGTTTTCTGTGCTGGCACAGTTTCTCCTTGCCAGACAGAGTGGAAAAGCTTTTTGCTAAGATGTAGACGAGAAGAGAGGCTAAAGAAGCACGTATGGCGCTTCTCAGAGCTAAGCACCGCTCCCGGGGCTCTTTCGGCAGAAGGCGCACACCGCAGAGCACTGTGAGCGGCAGAATCGTCTTTGCGCGAAGAAGCAGCTTCTTCGTCTCCGGGAGCCGGAGAGAGCGGCAACTTCGCAAAGGTGATGAAACAAGCTGTACAACACTGCGATTGTGTGCGCAGCTTGCCAACTGAGAGAAAACAGTACCTGACCACTCTCCTGCCTTTTCTATTCACGTGAACATTCGATTGGAAGCTGTTTAGGACAACTTTCTTTCTCTTCTTGCAAAACACTCGGCAGACCTGCGTGCAGCCTCTAGAACACGATGGGAGATGTTTTTTGTGCTGGCACAGTTTCTCCTTGCCAGACAGAGTGGAAAAGCTTTTTGCTAAGATGTAGACGAGAAGAGAGGCTAAAGACGAAGGTACGGTGCTCTGCAGAGCTAAGCACCGCTCCCGGGCGTCTTTCGGCAGAAGGCGCACACCGCAGAGCACTGTGAGCGGCAGAATCGTCTTTGCGCGAAGAAGCAGCTTCTTCGTCTCCGGGAGCCGGAGAGAGCGGCAACTTCGCAAAGGTGATGAAACAAGCTGTACAACACTGCGATTGTGTGCGCAGCTTGCCAACTGAGAGAAAACAGTACCTGACCACTCTCCTGCCTTTTCTATTGACATGAACATTCGATTGCAAGCTGTTTTGGACAACTTTCTTTCTCTTCTTGCAAAACACTCGGCAGACCTGCGTGCAGCCTCTAGAACACGATGGGAGATGTTTTTTGTGCTGGCACAGTTTCTCCTTGCCAGACAGAGTGGAAAAGCTTTTTGCTAAGATGTAGACGAGAAGATAGGCTAAAGACGAAGGTACGGTGCTCTGCAGAGCTAAGCACCGCTCCCGGGCCTCTTTCGGCAGAAGGCGCACACCGCAGAGCACTGTGAGCGGCAGAATCGTCTTTGCGCGAAGAAGCAGCTTCTTCGTCTCCGGGAGCCGGAGAGAGCGGCAACTTCGCAAAGGTGATGAAACAAGCTGTACAACACTGCGATTGTGTGCGCAGCTTGCCAACTGAGAGAAAACAGTACCTGACCACTCTCCTGCCTTTTCTATTCACATGAACATTCGATTGCAAGCTGTTTTGGACAACTTTCTTTCTCTTCTTGCAAAACATTCGGCAGACCTGCGTGCAGCCTCTAGAACACGATGGGAGATGTTTTTTGTGCTGGCACAGTTTCTCCTTGCCAGACAGAGTGGAAAAGCTTTTTGCTAAGATGTAGACGAGAAGAGAGGCTAAAGACGAAGGTACGGTGCTCTGCAGAGCTAAGCACCGCTCCCGGGCCTCTTTCGGCAGAAGGCGCACACCGCAGAGCACTGTGAGCGGCAGAATCGTCTTTGCGCGAAGAAGCAGCTTCTTCGTCTCCGGGAGCCGGAGAGAGCGGCAACTTCGCAAAGGTGATGAAACAAGCTGTACAACACTGCGATTGTGTGCGCAGCTTGCCAACTGAGAGCAAACAGTACCTGACCACTCTCCTGCCTTTTCTATTCACGTGAACATTCGATTGGAAGCTGTTTTGGACAACTTTCTTTCTCTTCTTGCAAAACACTCGGCAGACCTGCGTGCAGCCTCTAGAACACGATGGGAGATGTTTTCTGTGCTGGCACAGTTTCTCCTTGCCAGACAGAGTGGAAAAGCTTTTTGCTAAGATGTAGACGAGAAGAGAGGCTAAAGACGAAGGTACGGTGCTCTGCAGAGCTAAGCACCGCTCCCGGGCGTCTTTCGGCAGAAGGCGCACACCGCAGAGCACTGTGAGCGGCAGAATCGTCTTTGCGCGAAGAAGCAGCTTCTTCGTCTCCGGGAGCCGGAGAGAGCGGCAACTTCGCAAAGGTGATGAAACAAGCTGTACAACACTGCGATTGTGTGCGCAGCTTGCCAACTGAGAGAAAACAGTACCTGACCACTCTCCTGCCTTTTCTATTCACATGAACATTCGATTGCAAGCTGTTTTGGACAACTTTCTTTCTCTTCTTGCAAAACACTCGGCAGACCTCCGTGCAGCCTCTAGAACACGATGGGAGATGTTTTCTGTGCTGGCACAGTTTCTCCTTGCCAGACAGAGTGGAAAAGCTTTTTGCTAAGATGTAGACGAGAAGAGAGGCTAAAGACGAAGGTACGGTGCTCTGCAGAGCTAAGCACAGCTCCCGGGGCTCTTTCGGCAGAAGGCGCACACCGCAGAGCACTGTGAGCGGCAGAATCGTCTTTGCGCGAAGAAGCAGCTTCTTCGTCTCCGGGAGCCGGAGAGAGCGGCAACTTCGCAAAGGTGATGAAACAAGCTGTACAACACTGCGATTGTGTGCGCAGCTTGCCAACTGAGAGAAAACAGTACCTGACCACTCTCCTGCCTTTTCTATTCAGATGAACATTCGATTGCAAGCTGTTTTGGACAACTTTCTTTCTCTTCTTGCAAAACACTCGGCAGACCTCCGTGCAGCCTCTAGAACACGATGGGAGATGTTTTCTGTGCTGGCAAAGTTTCTCCTTGCCAGACAGAGTGGAAAAGCTTTTTGCTAAGATGTAGACGAGAAGAGAGGCTAAAGACGAAGGTACGGTGCTCTGCAGAGCTAAGCACCGCTCCCGGGGCTCTTTCGGCAGAAGGCGCACACCGCAGAGCACTGTGAGCGGCAGAATCGTCTTTGCGCGAAGAAGCAGCTTCTTCGTCTCCGGGAGCCGGAGAGAGCGGCAACTTCGCAAAGGTGATGAAACAAGCTGTACAACACTGCGATTGTGTGCGCAGCTTGCCAACTGAGAGAAAACAGTACCTGACCACTCTCCTGCCTTTTCTATTCACATGAACATTCGATTGCAAGCTGTTTTGGACAACTTTCTTTCTCTTCTTGCAAAACACTCGGCAGACCTCCGTGCAGCATCTAGAACACGATGGGAGATGTTTTCTGTGCTGGCACAGTTTCTCCTTGCCAGACAGAGTGGAAAAGCTTTTTGCTAAGATGTAGACGAGAAGAGAGGCTAAAGTAGCATGTACGGTGCCTCTCAGAGCTAAGCACAGCTCCCGGGGCTCTTTCGGCAGAAGGCGCACACCGCAGAGCACTGTGAGCGGCAGAATCGTCTTTGCGCGAAGAAGCAGCTTCTTCGTCTCCGGGAGCCGGAGAGAGCGGCAACTTCGCAAAGGTGATGAAACAAGCTGTACAACACTGCGATTGTGTGCGCAGCTTGCCAACTGAGAGAAAACAGTACCTGACCACTCTCCTGCCTTTTCTATTCACATGAACATTCGATTGCAAGCTGTTTTGGACAACTTTCTTTCTCTTCTTGCAAAACACTCGGCAGACCTGCGTGCAGCCTCTAGAACACGATGGGAGATGTTTTCTGTGCTGGCACAGTTTCTCCTTGCCAGACAGAGTGGAAAAGCTTTTTGCTAAGATGTAGACGAGAAGAGAGGCTAAAGACGAAGGTACGGTGCTCTGCAGAGCTAAGCACCGCTCCCGGGCGTCTTTCGGCAGAAGGCGCACACCGCAGAGCACTGTGAGCGGCAGAATCGTCTTTGCGCGAAGAAGCAGCTTCTTCGTCTCCGGGAGCCGGAGAGAGCGGCAACTTCGCAAAGGTGATGAAACAAGCTGTACAACACTGCGATTGTGTGCGCAGCTTGCCAACTGAGAGAAAACAGTACCTGACCACTCTCCTGCCTTTTCTATTCACATGAACATTCGATTGCAAGCTGTTTTGGACAACTTTCTTTCTCTTCTTGCAAAACACTCGGCAGACCTGCGTGCAGCCTCTAGAACACGATGGGAGATGTTTTTTGTGCTGGCACAGTTTCTCCTTGCCAGACAGAGTGGAAAAGCTTTTTGCTAAGATGTAGACGAGAAGAGAGGCTAAAGACGAAGGTACGGTGCTCTGCAGAGCTAAGCACCGCTCCCGGGGCTCTTTCGGCAGAAGGCGCACACCGCAGAGCACTGTGAGCGGCAGAATCGTCTTTGCGCGAAGAAGCAGCTTCTTCGTCTCCGGGAGCCGGAGAGAGCGGCAACTTCGCAAAGGTGATGAAACAAGCTGTACAACACTGCGATTGTGTGCGCAGCTTGCCAACTGAGAGCAAACAGTACCTGACCACTCTCCTGCCTTTTCTATTCACGTGAACATTCGATTGGAAGCTGTTTTGGACAACTTTCTTTCTCTTCTTGCAAAACACTCGGCAGACCTGCGTGCAGCCTCTAGAACACGATGGGAGATGTTTTCTGTGCTGGCACAGTTTCTCCTTGCCAGACAGAGTGGAAAAGCTTTTTGCTAAGATGTAGACGAGAAGAGAGGCTAAAGACGAAGGTACGGTGCTCTGCAGAGCTAAGCACCACTCCCGGGCGTCTTTCGGCAGAAGGCGCACACCGCAGAGCACTGTGAGCGGCAGAATCGTCTTTGCGCGAAGAAGCAGCTTCTTCGTCTCCGGGAGCCGGAGAGAGCGGCAACTTGGCAAAGGTGATGAAACAAGCTGTACAACACTGCGATTGTGTGCGCAGCTTGCCAACTGAGAGAAAACAGTACCTGACCACTCTCCTGCCTTTTCTATTCACATGAACATTCGATTGCAAGCTGTTTTGGACAACTTTCTTTCTCTTCTTGCAAAACACTCGGCAGACCTGCGTGCAGCCTCTAGAACACGATGGGAGATGATTTTTGTGCTGGCACAGTTTCTCCTTGCCAGACAGAGTGGAAAAGCTTTTTGCTAAGATGTAGACGAGAAGAGAGGCTAAAGACGAAGGTACGGTGCTCTGCAGAGCTAAGCACCGCTCCCGGGCGTCTTTCGGCAGAAGGCGCACACCGCAGAGCACTGTGAGCGGCAGAATCGTCTTTGCGCGAAGAAGCAGCTTCTTCGTCTCCGGGAGCCGGAGAGAGCGGCAACTTCGCAAAGGTGATGAAACAAGCTGTACAACACTGCGATTGTGTGCGCAGCTTGCCAACTGAGAGAAAACAGTACCTGACCACTCTCCTGCCTTTTCTATTCACATGAACATTCGATTGCAAGCTGTTTTGGACAACTTTCTTTCTCTTCTTGCAAAACACTCGGCAGACCTGCGTGCAGCCTCTAGAACACGATGGGAGATGTTTTTTGTGCTGGCACAGTTTCTCCTTGCCAGACAGAGTGGAAAAGCTTTTTGCTAAGATGTAGACGAGAAGAGAGGCTAAAGACGAAGGTACGGTGCTCTGCAGAGCTAAGCACCGCTCCCGGGGCTCTTTCGGCAGAAGGCGCACACCGCAGAGCACTGTGAGCGGCAGAATCGTCTTTGCGCGAAGAAGCAGCTTCTTCGTCTCCGGGAGCCGGAGAGAGCGGCAACTTCGCAAAGGTGATGAAACAAGCTGTGCAACACTGCGATTGTGTGCGCAGCTTGCCAACTGAGAGCAAACAGTACCTGACCACTCTCCTGCCTTTTCTATTCACGTGAACATTCGATTGGAAGATGTTTTGGACAACTTTCTTTCTCTTCTTGCAAAACACTCGGCAGACCTCCGTGCAGCCTCTAGAACACGATGGGAGATGTTTTCTGTGCTGGCACAGTTTCTCCTTGCCAGACAGAGTGGAAAAGCTTTTTGCTAAGATGTAGACGAGAAGAGAGGCTAAAGAAGCACGTATGGTGCTTCTCAGAGCTAAGCACCGCTCCCGGGGCTCTTTCGGCAGAAGGCGCACACCGCAGAGCACTGTGAGCGGCAGAATCGTCTTTGCGCGAAGAAGCAGCTTCTTCGTCTCCGGGAGCCGGAGAGAGCGGCAACTTCGCAAAGGTGATGAAACAAGCTGTACAACACTGCGATTGTGTGCGCAGCTTGCCAACTGAGAGAAAACAGTACCTGACCACTCTCCTGCCTTTTCTATTCACATGAACATTCGATTGCAAGCTGTTTTGGACAACTTTCTTTCTCTTCTTGCAAAACACTCGGCATACCTCCGTGCAGCCTCTAGAACACGATGGGAGATGTTTTCTGTGCTGGCACAGTTTCGCCTTGCCAGAAAGAGTGGAAAAGCTTTTTGCTAAGATGTAGACGAGAAGAGAGGCTAAAGACGAAGGTACGGTGCTCTGCAGAGCTAAGCACCGCTCCCGGGCCTCTTTCGGCAGAAGGCGCACACAGCAGAGCACTGTGAGCGGCAGAATCGTCTTTGCGCGAAGAAGCAGCTTCTTGGTCTCCGGGAGCCGGAGAGAGCGGCAACTTCGCAAAGGTGATGAAACAAGCTGTACAACACTGCGATTGTGTGCGCAGCTTGCCAACTGAGAGAAAACAGTACCTGACCACTCTCCTGCCTTTTCTATTCACATGAACATTCGATTGCAAGCTGTTTTGGACAACTTTCTTTCTCTTCTTGCAAAACACTCGGCAGACCTCCGTGCAGCCTCTAGAACACGATGGGAGATGTTTTCTGTGCTGGCACAGTTTCTCCTTGCCAGACAGAGTGGAAAAGCTTTTTGCTAAGATGTAGACGAGAAGAGAGGCTAAAGACGAAGGTACGGTGCTCTGCAGAGCTAAGCACCGCTCCCGGGCGTCTTTCGGCAGAAGGCGCACACCGCAGAGCACTGTGAGCGGCAGAATCGTCTTTGCGCGAAGAAGCAGCTTCTTCGTCTCCGGGAGCCGGAGAGAGCGGCAACTTGGCAAAGGTGATGAAACAAGCTGTACAACACTGCGATTGTGTGCTCAGCTTGCCAACTGAGAGAAAACAGTACCTGACCACTCTCCTGCTTTATGTAATCACATGAACATTCGATTGCAAGCTGTTTTGGACAACTTTCTTTCTCTTCTTGCAAAACACTCGGCAGACCTCCGTGCAGCCTCTAGAACACGATGGGAGATGTTTTCTGTGCTGGCAAAGTTTCTCCTTGCCAGACAGAGTGGAAAAGCTTTTTGCTAAGATGTAGACGAGAAGAGAGGCTAAAGACGAAGGTACGGTGCTCTGCAGAGCTAAGCACCGCTCCCGGGCGTCTTTCGGCAGAAGGCGCACACCGCAGATCACTGTGAGCGGCAGAATCGTCTTTGCGCGAAGAAGCAGCTTCTTCGTCCCCGGGAGCCGGAGAGAGCGGCAACTTCGCAAAGGTGAAGAAACAAGCTGTACAACACTGCGATTGTGTGCGCAGCGTGCCAACTGAGAGAAAACAGTACCTGACCACTCTCCTGCCTTTTCTATTCACATGAACATTCGATTGGAAGCTGTTTTGGACAACTTTCTTTCTCTTCTTGCAAAACACTCGGCAGACCTGCGTGCAGCCTCTAGAACACGATGGGAGATGTTTTCTGTGCTGGCACAGTTTCTCCTTGCCAGACAGAGTGGAAAAGCTTTTTGCTAAGATGTAGACGAGAAGAGAGGCTAAAGACGAAGGTACGGTGCTCTGCAGAGCAAAGCACCGCTCCCGGACCTCTTTCGGCAGAAGGCGCACACCGCAGAGCACTGTGAGCGGCAGAATCGTCTTTGCGCGAAGAAGCAGCTTCTTCGTCTCCGGGAGCCGGAGAGAGCGGCAACTTCGCAAAGGTGATGAAACAAGCTGTACAACACTGCGATTGTGTGCGCAGCGTGCCAACTGAGAGAAAACAGTACCTGACCACTCTCCTGCCTTTTCTATTCACATGAACATTCGATTGCAAGCTGTTTTGGACAACTTTCTTTCTCTTCTTGCAAAACACTCGGCAGACCTCCGTGCAGGCTCTGGAACACGATGGGAGATGTTTTCTGTGCTGGCACAGTTTCTCCTTGCCAGACAGAGTGGAAAAGCTTTTTGCTAAGATGTAGACGAGAAGAGAGGCTAAAGACGAAGGTACGGTGCTCTGCAGAGCTAAGCACCGCTCCCGGGCCTCTTTCGGCAGAAGGGGCACACAGCAGAGCACTGTGAGCGGCAGAATCGTCTTTGCGCGAAGAAGCAGCTTCTTCGTCTCCGGGAGCCGGAGAGAGTGGCAACTTCGCAAAGGTGATGAAACAAGCTGTACAACACTGCGATTGTGTGCGCAGCTTGCCAACTGAGAGAAAACAGTACCTGACCACTCTCCTGCCTTTTCTATTCAGATGAACATTCGATTGCAAGCTGTTTTGGAAAACTTTCTTTCTCTTCTTGCAAAACACTCGGCAGACCTGCGTGCAGCCTCTAGAACACGATGGGAGATGTTTTTTGTGCTGGCACAGTTTCTCCTTGCCAGACAGAGTGGAAAAGCTTTTTGCTAAGATGTAGACGAGAAGAGAGGCTAAAGACGAAGGTACGGTGCTCTGCAGAGCTAAGCACCGCTCCCGGGCGTCTTTCGGCAGAAGGCGCACACCGCAGAGCACTGTGAGCGGCAGAATCGTCTTTGCGCGAAGAAGCAGCTTCTTCGTCTCCGGGAGCCGGAGAGAGCGGCAACTTCGCAAAGGTGATGAAACAAGCTGTACAACACTGCGATTGTGTGCGCAGCTTGCCAACTGAGAGAAAACAGTACCTGACCACTCTCCTGCCTTTTCTATTCACATGAACATTCGATTGCAAGCTGTTTTGGACAACTTTCTTTCTCTTCTTGCAAAACACTCGGCAGACCTGCGTGCAGCCTCTAGAACACGATGGGAGATGTTTTTTGTGCTGGCACAGTTTCTCCTTGCCAGACAGAGTGGAAAAGCTTTTTGCTAAGATGTAGACGAGAAGAGAGGCTAAAGACGAAGGTACGGTGCTCTGCAGAGCTAAGCACCGTTCCCGGGGCTCTTTCGGCAGAAGGCGCACACCGCAGAGCACTGTGAGCGGCAGAATCGTCTTTGCGCGAAGAAGCAGCTTCTTCGTCTCCGGGAGCCGGAGAGAGCGGCAACTTCGCAAAGGTGATGAAACAAGCTGTACAACACTGCGATTGTGTGCGCAGCTTGCCAACTGAGAGAAAACAGTACCTGACCACTCTCCTGCCTTTTCTATTCACATGAACATTCGATTGCAAGCTGTTTTGGAAAACTTTCTTTCTCTTCTTGCAAAACACTCGGCAGACCTGCGTGCAGCCTCTAGAACACGATGGGAGATGTTTTTTGTGCTGGCACAGTTTCTCCTTGCCAGACAGAGTGGAAAAGCTTTTTGCTAAGATGTAGACGAGAAGAGAGGCTAAAGACGAAGGTACGGTGCTCTGCAGAGCTAAGCACCGCTCCCGGGCGTCTTTCGGCAGAAGGCGCACACCGCAGAGCACTGTGAGCGGCAGAATCGTCTTTGCGCGAAGAAGCAGCTTCTTCGTCTCCGGGAGCCGGAGAGAGCGGCAACTTCGCAAAGGTGATGAAACAAGCTGTACAACACTGCGATTGTGTGCGCAGCTTGCCAACTGAGAGAAAACAGTACCTGACCACTCTCCTGCCTTTTCTATTCACATGAACATTCGATTGCAAGCTGTTTTGGACAACTTTCTTTCTCTTCTTGCAAAACACTCGGCAGACCTGCGTGCAGCCTCTAGAACACGATGGGAGATGTTTTTTGTGCTGGCACAGTTTCTCCTTGCCAGACAGAGTGGAAAAGCTTTTTGCTAAGATGTAGACGAGAAGAGAGGCTAAAGACGAAGGTACGGTGCTCTGCAGAGCTAAGCACCGTTCCCGGGGCTCTTTCGGCAGAAGGCGCACACCGCAGAGCACTGTGAGCGGCAGAATCGTCTTTGCGCGAAGAAGCAGCTTCTTCGTCTCCGGGAGCCGGAGAGAGCGGCAACTTCGCAAAGGTGATGAAACAAGCTGTACAACACTGCGATTGTGTGCGCAGCTTGCCAACTGAGAGCAAACAGTACCTGACCACTCTCCTGCCTTTTCTATTCACATGAACATTCGATTGCAAGCTGTTTTGGACAACTTTCTTTCTCTTCTTGCAAAACACTCGGCAGACCTCCGTGCAGCCTCTAGAACACGATGGGAGATGTTTTCTGTGCTGGCACAGTTTCTCCTTGCCAGACAGAGTGGAAAAGCTTTTTGCTAAGATGTAGACGAGAAGAGAGGCTAAAGAAGCACGTATGGTGCTTCTCAGAGCTAAGCACAGCTCCCGGACCTCTTTCGGCAGAAGGCGCACACCGCAGAGCACTGTGAGCGGCAGAATCGTCTTTGCGCGAAGAAGCAGCTTCTTCGTCTCCGGGAGCCGGAGAGAGCGGCAACTTCGCAAAGGTGATGAAACAAGCTGTACAACACTGCGATTGTGTGCGCAGCTTGCCAACTGAGAGAAAACAGTACCTGACCACTCTCCTGCCTTATGTAATCACATGAACATTCGATTGCAAGCTGTTTTGGACAACTTTCTTTCTCTTCTTGCAAAACACTCGGCAGACCTCCGTGCAGCCTCTAGAACACGATGGGAGATGTTTTCTGTGCTGGCAAAGTTTCTCCTTGCCAGACAGAGTGGAAAAGCTTTTTGCTAAGATGTAGACGAGAAGAGAGGCTAAAGACGAAGGTACGGTGCTCTGCAGAGCTAAGCACCGCTCCCGGGCGTCTTTCGGCAGAAGGCGCACACCGCAGATCACTGTGAGCGGCAGAATCGTCTTTGCGCGAAGAAGCAACTTCTTCGTCTCCGGGAGCCGGAGAGAGCGGCAACTTCGCAAAGGTGATGAAACAAGCTGTACAACACTGCGATTGTGTGCGCAGCGTGCCAACTGAGAGAAAACAGTACCTGACCACTCTCCTGCCTTTTCTATTCACATGAACATTCGATTGCAAGCTGTTTTGGACAACTTTCTTTCTCTTCTTGCAAAACACTCGGCAGACCTCCGTGCAGCCTCTAGAACACGATGGGAGATGTTTTCTGTGCTGGCACAGTTTCTCCTTGCCAGACAGAGTGGAAAAGATTTTTGCTAAGATGTAGACGAGAAGAGAGGCTAAAGACGAAGGTACGGTGCTCTGCAGAGCAAAGCACCGCTCCCGGACCTCTTTCGGCAGAAGGCACACACCGCAGAGCACTGTGAGCGGCAGAATCGTCTTTGCGCGAAGAAGCAGCTTCTTCGTCTCCGGGAGCCGGAGAGAGCGGCAACTTGGCAAAGGTGATGAAACAAGCTGTACAACACTGCGATTGTGTGCGCAGCGTGCCAACTGAGAGAAAACAGTACCTGACCACTCTCCTGCCTTTTCTATTCACATGAACATTCGATTGCAAGCTGTTTTGGACAACTTTCTTTCTCTTCTTGCAAAACACTCGGCAGACCTCCGTGCAGCCTCTAGAACACGATGGGAGATGTTTTCTGTGCTGGCACAGTTTCTCCTTGCCAGACAGAGTGGAAAAGCTTTTTGCTAAGATGTAGACGAGAAGAGAGGCTAAAGACGAAGGTACGGTGCTCTGCAGAGCTAAGCACCGCTCCCGGGCGTCTTTCGGCAGAAGGCGCACACCGCAGAGCACTGTGAGCGGCAGAATCGTCTTTGCGCGAAGAAGCAGCTTCTTCGTCTCCAGGAGCCGGAGAGAGCGGCAACTTCGCAAAGGTGATGAAACAAGCTGTACAACACTGCGATTGTGTGCGCAGCTTGCCAACTGAGAGAAAACAGTACCTGACCACTCTCCTGCCTTTTCTATTCACATGAACATTCGATTGCAAGCTGTTTTGGAAAACTTTCTTTCTCTTCTTGCAAAACACTCGGCAGACCTCCGTGCAGCCTCTAGAACACGATGGGAGATGTTTTTTGTGCTGGCACAGTTTCTCCTTGCCAGACAGAGTGGAAAAGCTTTTTGCTAAGATGTAGACGAGAAGAGAGGCTAAAGACGAAGGTACGGTGCTCTGCAGAGCTAAGCACCGTTCCCGGGGCTCTTTCGGCAGAAGGCGCACACCGCAGAGCACTGTGAGCGGCAGAATCGTCTTTGCGCGAAGAAGCAGCTTCTTCGTCTCCGGGAGCCGGAGAGAGCGGCAACTTCGCAAAGGTGATGAAACAAGCTGTACAACACTGCGATTGTGTGCGCAGCTTGCCAACTGAGAGCAAACAGTACCTGACCACTCTCCTGCCTTTTCTATTCACATGAACATTCGATTGCAAGCTGTTTTGGACAACTTTCTTTCTCTTCTTGCAAAACACTCGGCAGACCTGCGTGCAGCCTCTAGAACACGATGGGAGATGTTTTCTGTGCTGGCACAGTTTCTCCTTGCCAGACAGAGTGGAAAAGCTTTTTGCTAAGATGTAGACGAGAAGAGAGGCTAAAGAAGCACGTATGGTGCTTCTCAGAGCTAAGCACAGCTCCCGGACCTCTTTCGGCAGAAGGCGCACACCGCAGAGCACTGTGAGCGGCAGAATCGTCTTTGCGCGAAGAAGCAGCTTCTTCGTCTCCGGGAGCCGGAGAGAGCGGCAACTTCGCAAAGGTGATGAAACAAGCTGTACAACACTGCGATTGTGTGCGCAGCTTGCCAACTGAGAGAAAACAGTACCTGACCACTCTCCTGCCTTTTCTATTCACATGAACATTCGATTGCAAGCTGTTTTGGACAACTTTCTTTCTCTTCTTGCAAAACACTCGGCAGACCTCCGTGCAGCCTCTAGAACACGATGGGAGATGTTTTCTGTGCTGGCAAAGTTTCTCCTTGCCAGACAGAGTGGAAAAGCTTTTTGCTAAGATGTAGACGAGAAGAGAGGCTAAAGAAGCAGGTACGGTGCTTCTCAGAGCTAAGCACCGCTCCCGGGGCTCTTTCGGCAGAAGGCGCACACCGCAGAGCACTGTGAGCGGCAGAATCGTCTTTGCGCGAAGAAGCAGCTTCTTCGTCTCCGGGAGCCGGAGAGAGCGGCAACTTGGCAAAGGTGATGAAACAAGCTGTACAACACTGCGATTGTGTGCGCAGCTTGCCAACTGAGAGAAAACAGTACCTGACCACTCTCCTGCCTTTTCTATTCAGATGAACATTCGATTGCAAGCTGTTTTGGACAACTTTCTTTCTCTTCTTGCAAAACACTCGGCAGACCTCCGTGCAGCCTCTAGAACACGATGGGAGATGTTTTCTGTGCTGGCACAGTTTCTCCTTGCCAGACAGAGTGGAAAAGCTTTTTGCTAAGATGTAGACGAGAAGAGAGGCTAAAGACGAAGGTACGGTGCTCTGCAGAGCTAAGCACCGCTCCCGGGCGTCTTTCGGCAGAAGGCGCACACCGCAGAGCACTGTGAGCGGCAGAATCGTCTTTGCGCGAAGAAGCAGCTTCTTCGTCTCCGGGAGCCGGAGAGAGCGGCAACTTCGCAAAGGTGATGAAACAAGCTGTACAACACTGCGATTGTGTGCGCAGCTTGCCAACTGAGAGAAAACAGTACCTGACCACTCTCCTGCCTTTTCTATTCACATGAACATTCGATTGGAAGCTGTTTTGGACAACTTTCTTTCTCTTCTTGCAAAACACTCGGCAGACCTGCGTGCAGCCTCTAGAACACGATGGGAGATGTTTTCTGTGCTGGCACAGTTTCTCCTTGCCAGACAGAGTGGAAAAGCTTTTTGCTAAGATGTAGACGAGAAGAGAGGCTAAAGACGAAGGTACGGTGCTCTGCAGAGCTAAGCACCGCTCCCGGGCGTCTTTCGGCAGAAGGCGCACACCGCAGAGCACTGTGAGCGGCAGAATCGTCTTTGCGCGAAGAAGCAGCTTCTTCGTCTCCGGGAGCCGGAGAGAGCGGCAACTTCGCAAAGGTGATGAAACAAGCTGTACAACACTGCGATTGTGTGCGCAGCTTGCCAACTGAGAGAAAACAGTACCTGACCAGTCTCCTGCCTTTTCTATTCACATGAACATTCGATTGCAAGCTGTTTTGGACAACTTTCTTTCTCTTCTTGCAAAACACTCGGCAGACCTCCGTGCAGCCTCTAGAACACGATGGGAGATGTTTTTTGTGCTGGCACAGTTTCTCCTTGCCAGACAGAGTGGAAAAGCTTTTTGCTAAGATGTAGACGAGAAGAGAGGCTAAAGACGAAGGTACGGTGCTCTGCAGAGCTAAGCACCGCTCCCGGCCTCTTTCGGCAGAAGGCGCACACCGCAGAGCACTGTGAGCGGCAGAATCGTCTTTGCGCGAAGAAGCAGCTTCTTCGTCTCCGGGAGCCGGAGAGAGCGGCAACTTCGCAAAGGTGATGAAACAAGCTGTACAACACTGCGATTGTGTGCGCAGCTTGCCAACTGAGAGAAAACAGTACCTGACCACTCTCCTGCCTTTTCTATTCACATGAACATTCGATTGGAAGCTGTTTTGGACAACTTTCTTTCTCTTCTTGCAAAACACTCGGCAGACCTCCGTGCAGCCTCTAGAACACGATGGGAGATGTTTTCTGTGCTGGCACAGTTTCTCCTTGCCAGACAGAGTGGAAAAGCTTTTTGCTAAGATGTAGACGAGAAGAGAGGCTAAAGAAGCACGTATGGTGCTTCTCAGAGCTAAGCACCGCTCCCGGACCTCTTTCGGCAGAAGGCGCACACCGCAGAGCACTGTGAGCGGCAGAATCGTCTTTGCGCGAAGAAGCAGCTTCTTCGTCTCCGGGAGCCGGAGAGAGCGGCAACTTGGCAAAGGTGATGAAACAAGCTGTACAACACTGCGATTGTGTGCGCAGCTTGCCAACTGAGAGAAAACAGTACCTGACCACTCTCCTGCCTTTTCTATTCAGATGAACATTCGATTGCAAGCTGTTTTGGACAACTTTCTTTCTCTTCTTGCAAAACACTCGGCAGACCTGCGTGCAGCCTCTAGAACACGATGGGAGATGTTTTCTGTGCTGGCACAGTTTCTCCTTGCCAGACAGAGTGGAAAAGCTTTTTGCTAAGATGTAGACGAGAAGAGAGGCTAAAGACGAAGGTACGGTGCTCTGCAGAGCTAAGCACCGCTCCCGGGCCTCTTTCGGCAGAAGGCGCACACCGCAGAGCACTGTGAGCGGCAGAATCGTCTTTGCGCGAAGAAGCAGCTTCTTCGTCTCCGGGAGCCGGAGAGAGCGGCAACTTCGCAAAGGTGATGAAACAAGCTGTACAACACTGCGATTGTGTGCGCAGCTTGCCAACTGAGAGAAAACAGTACCTGACCACTCTCCTGCCTTTTCTATTCACATGAACATTCGATTGCAAGCTGTTTTGGACAACTTTCTTTCTCTTCTTGCAAAACACTCGGCAGACCTCCGTGCAGCCTCTAGAACACGATGGGAGATGTTTTTTGTGCTGGCACAGTTTCTCCTTGCCAGACAGAGTGGAAAAGCTTTTTGCTAAGATGTAGACGAGAAGAGAGGCTAAAGACGAAGGTACGGTGCTCTGCAGAGCTAAGCACCGCTCCCGGGGCTCTTTCGGCAGAAGGCGCACACCGCAGAGCACTGTGAGCGGCAGAATCGTCTTTGCGCGAAGAAGCAGCTTCTTCGTCTCCGGGAGCCGGAGAGAGCGGCAACTTCGCAAAGGTGATGAAACAAGCTGTACAACACTGCGATTGTGTGCGCAGCTTGCCAACTGAGAGCAAACAGTACCTGACCACTCTCCTGCCTTTTCTATTCACGTGAACATTCGATTGGAAGCTGTTTTGGACAACTTTCTTTCTCTTCTTGCAAAACACTCGGCAGACCTCCGTGCAGCCTCTAGAACACGATGGGAGATGTTTTCTGTGCTGGCACAG
The DNA here is from genome assembly GCF_028551555.1 of Melozone crissalis. NCBI lineage: Eukaryota > Metazoa > Chordata > Aves > Passeriformes > Passerellidae > Melozone > Melozone crissalis. Next base: position 50,264 of record NW_026536342.1, read on the forward strand.
TTTCTCCTTGCCAGACAGAGTGGAAAAGCTTTTTGCTAAGATGTAGACGAGAAGAGAGGCTAAAGAAGCACGTATGGTGCTTCTCAGAGCTAAGCACCGCTCCCGTACCTCTTTCGGCAGAAGGCGCACACCGCAGAGCACTGTGAGCGGCAGAATCGTCTTTGCGCGAAGAAGCAGCTTCTTCGTCTCCGGGAGCCGGAGAGAGCGGCAACTTCGCAAAGGTGATGAAACAAGCTGTACAACACTGCGATTGTGTGCGCAGCTTGCCAACTGAGAGAAAACAGTACCTGACCACTCTCCTGCCTTTTCTATTCACGTGAACATTCGATTGCAAGCTGTTTTGGACAACTTTCTTTCTCTTCTTGCAAAACACTCGGCAGACCTCCGTGCAGCCTCTAGAACACGATGGGAGATGTTTTCTGTGCTGGCACAGTTTCTCCTTGCCAGACAGAGTGGAAAAGCTTTTTGCTAAGATGTAGACGAGAAGAGAGGCTAAAGACGAAGGTACGGTGCTCTGCAGAGCTAAGCACAGCTCCCGGGGCTCTTTCGGCAGAAGGCGCACACCGCAGAGCACTGTGAGCGGCAGAATCGTCTTTGCGCGAAGAAGCAGCTTCTTCGTCTCCGGGAGCCGGAGAGAGCGGCAACTTCGCAAAGGTGATGAAACAAGCTGTACAACACTGCGATTGTGTGCGCAGCTTGCCAACTGAGAGAAAACAGTACCTGACCACTCTCCTGCCTTTTCTATTCACATGAACATTCGATTGGAAGCTGATTTGGACAACTTTCTTTCTCTTCTTGCAAAACACTCGGCAGACCTCCGTGCAGCCTCTAGAACACGATGGGAGATGTTTTCTGTGCTGGCACAGTTTCTCCTTGCCAGACAGAGTGGAAAAGCTTTTTGCTAAGATGTAGACGAGAAGAGAGGCTAAAGAAGCAGGTACGGTGCTTCTCAGAGCTAAGCACCGCTCCCGGGCCTCTTTCGGCAGAAGGCGCACACCGCAGAGCACTGTGAGCGGCAGAATCGTCTTTGCGCGAAGAAGCAGCTTCTTCGTCTCCGGGAGCCGGAGAGAGCGGCAACTTCGCAAAGGTGATGAAACAAGCTGTACAACACTGTGATTGTGTGCGCAGCTTGCCAACTGAGAGAAAACAGTACCTGACCACTCTCCTGCCTTATGTAATCACATGAACATTCGATTGCAAGCTGTTTTGGACAACTTTCTTTCTCTTCTTGCAAAACACTTGCAGACCTGCGTGCAGCATCTAGAACACGATGGGAGATGTTTTCTGTGCTGGCACAGTTTCTCCTTGCCAGACAGAGATGAAAAGCTTTTGCTAAGATGTAGACGAGAAGAGAGGCTAAAGACGAAGGTACGGTGCTCTGCAGAGCTAAGCACCGCTCCCGGGCCTCTTTCGGCAGAAGGCGCACACCGCAGAGCACTGTGAGCGGCAGAATCGTCTTTGCGCGAAGAAGCAGCTTCTTCGTCTCCGGGAGCCGGAGAGAGCGGCAACTTCGCAAAGGTGATGAAACAAGCTGTACAACACTGCGATTGTGTGCGCAGCGTGCCAACTGAGAGAAAACAGTACCTGACCACTCTCCTGCCTTTTCTATTCACATGAACATTCGATTGCAAGCTGTTTTGGACAACTTTCTTTCTCTTCTTGCAAAACACTCGGCAGACCTGCGTGCAGCCTCTAGAACACGATGGGAGATGTTTTCTGTGCTGGCACAGTTTCTCCTTGCCAGACAGAGTGGAAAAGCTTTTTGCTAAGATGTAGACGAGAAGAGAGGCTAAAGACGAAGGTACGGTGCTCTGCAGAGCTAAGCACCGCTCCCGGACCTCTTTCGGCAGAAGGCGCACACCGCAGAGCACTGTGAGCGGCAGAATCGTCTTTGCGCGAAGAAGCAGCTTCTTCGTCTCCGGGAGCCGGAGAGAGCGGCAACTTCGCAAAGGTGATGAAACAAGCTGTACAACACTGCGATTGTGTGCGCAGCTTGCCAACTGAGAGAAAACAGTACCTGACCACTCTCCTGCCTTTTCTATTCACATGAACATTCGATTGCAAGCTGTTTTGGACAACTTTCTTTCTCTTCTTGCAAAACACTCGGCAGACCTCCGTGCAGCCTCTAGAACACGATGGGAGATGTTTTCTGTGCTGGCACAGTTTCTCCTTGCCAGACAGAGTGGAAAAGCTTTTTGCTAAGATGTAGACGAGAAGAGAGGCTAAAGACGAAGGTACGGTGCTCTGCAGAGCTAAGCACCGCTCCCGGACCTCTTTCGGCAGAAGGCGCACACCGCAGAGCACTGTGAGCGGCAGAATCGTCTTTGCGCGAAGAAGCAGCTTCTTCGTCTCCGGGAGCCGGAGAGAGCGGCAACTTGGCAAAGGTGATGAAACAAGCTGTACAACACTGCGATTGTGTGCGCAGCTTGCCAAGTGAGAGAAAACAGTACCTGACCACTCTCCTGCCTTTTCTATTCAGATGAACATTCGATTGCAAGCTGTTTTGGACAACTTTCTTTCTCTTCTTGCAAAAAACTCGGCAGACCTCCGTGCAGCCTCTAGAACACGATGGGAGATGTTTTCTGTGCTGGCACAGTTTCTCCTTGCCAGACAGAGTGGAAAAGCTTTTTGCTAAGATGTAGACGAGAAGAGAGGCTAAAGACGAAGGTACGGTGCTCTGCAGAGCTAAGCACAGCTCCCGGGGCTTTTTCGGCAGAAGGCGCACACCGCAGAGCACTGTGAGCGGCAGAATCGTCTTTGCGCGAAGAAGCAGCTTCTTCGTCTCCGGGAGCCGGAGAGAGCGGTAACTTGGCAAAGGTGATGAAACAAGCTGTACAACACTGCGATTGTGTGCGCAGCTTGCCAACTGAGAGAAAACAGTACCTGACCACTCTCCTGCCTTTTCTATTCACATGAACATTCGATTGCAAGCTGTTTTGGACAACTTTCTTTCTCTTCTTGCAAAACACTCGGCAGACCTCCGTGCAGCCTCTAGAACACGATGGGAGATGTTTTCTGTGCTGGCACAGTTTCTCCTTGCCAGACAGAGTGGAAAAGCTTTTTGCTAAGATGTAGACGAGAAGAGAGGCTAAAGACGCAGGTACGGTGCTCTGCAGAGCTAAGCACCGCTCCCGGACCTCTTTCGGCAGAAGGCGCACACCGCAGAGCACTGTGAGCGGCAGAATCGTCTTTGCGCGAAGAAGCAGCTTCTTCGTCTCCGGGAGCCGGAGAGAGCGGCAACTTCGCAAAGGTGATGAAACAAGCTGTACAACACTGCGATTGTGTGCGCAGCTTGCCAAGTGAGAGAAAACAGTACCTGACCACTCTCCTGCCTTTTCTATTCAGATGAACATTCGATTGCAAGCTGTTTTGGACAACTTTCTTTCTCTTCTTGCAAAACACTCGGCAGACCTCCGTGCAGCCTCTAGAACACGATGGGAGATGTTTTCTGTGCTGGCACAGTTTCTCCTTGCCAGACAGAGTGGAAAAGCTTTTTGCTAAGATGTAGACGAGAAGAGAGGCTAAAGACGAAGGTACGGTGCTCTGCAGAGCTAAGCACCGCTCCCGGGCCTCTTTCGGCAGAAGGCGCACACCGCAGAGCACTGTGAGCGGCAGAATCGTCTTTGCGCGAAGAAGCAGCTTCTTCGTCTCCGGGAGCCGGAGAGAGCGGCAACTTGGCAAAGGTGATGAAACAAGCTGTACAACACTGCGATTGTGTGCGCAGCTTGCCAACTGAGAGAAAACAGTACCTGACCACTCTCCTGCCTTTTCTATTCAGATGAACATTCGATTGGAAGCTGTTTTGGACAACTTTCTTTCTCTTCTTGCAAAACACTCGGCAGACCTCCGTGCAGCCTCTAGAACACGCAGGGAGATGTTTTCTGTGCTGGCAAAGTTTCTCCTTGCCAGACAGAGTGGAAAAGCTTTTTGCTAAGATGTAGACGAGAAGAGAGGCTAAAGACGAAGGTACGGTGCTCTGCAGAGCTAAGCACCGCTCCCGGGCGTCTTTCGGCAGAAGGCGCACACCGCAGAGCACTGTGAGCGGCAGAATCGTCTTTGCGCGAAGAAGCAGCTTCTTCGTCTCCGGGAGCCGGAGAGAGCGGCAACTTCGCAAAGGTGATGAAACAAGCTGTACATCACTGTGATTGTGTGCACAGCTTGCCAACTGAGAGAAAACAGTACCTGACCACTCTCCTGCCTTAAGTAATCACATGAACATTCGATTGCAAGGTGTTTTGGACAACTTTCTTTCTCTTCTTGCAAAACACTCGGCAGACCTCCGTGCAGCCTCTAGAACACGATGGGAGATGTTTTCTGTGCTGGCAAAGTTTCTCCTTGCCAGACAGAGTGGAAAAGCTTTTTGCTAAGATGTAGACGAGAAGAGAGGCTAAAGACGAAGGTACGGTGCTCTGCAGAGCTAAGCACCGCTCCCGGGCGTCTTTCGGCAGAAGGCGCACACAGAAGAGCACTGTGAGCGGCAGAATCGTCTTTGCGCGAAGAAGCAGCTTCTTCGTCTCCGGGAGCCGGAGAGAGCGGCAACTTGGCAAAGGTGATGAAACAAGCTGTACAACACTGCGATTGTGTGCGCAGCTTGCCAAGTGAGAGAAAACAGTACCTGACCACTCTCCTGCCTTTTCTATTCAGATGAACATTCGATTGCAAGCTGTTTTGGACAACTTTCTTTCTCTTCTTGCAAAACACTCGGCAGACCTGCGTGCAGCCTCTAGAACACGATGGGAGATGTTTTCTGTGCTGGCACAGTTTCTCCTTGCCAGACAGAGTGGAAAAGCTTTTTGCTAAGATGTAGACGAGAAGAGAGGCTAAAGACGAAGGTACGGTTCTCTGCAGAGCTAAGCACCGCTCCCGGACCTCTTTCGTCAGAAGGCGCACACAGCAGAGCACTGTGAGCGGCAGAATCGTCTTTGCGCGAAGAAGCAGCTTCTTCGTCTCCGGGAGCCGGAGAGAGCGGCAACTTCGCAAAGGTGATGAAACAAGCTGTACAACACTGCGATTGTGTGCGCAGCTTGCCAACTGAGAGCAAACAGTACCTGACCACTCTCCTGCCTTTTCTATTCACGTGAACATTCGATTGGAAGCT
>NW_026536343.1:0-37587 GCF_028551555.1 Melozone crissalis
CGCAGAGAGCGGCAACTTGGCAAAGGTGATGAAACAAGCTGTACAACACTGCGATTGTGTGCGCAGCTTGCCAACTGAGAGAAAACAGTACCTGACCACTCTCCTGCCTTTTCTATTCACATGAACATTCGATTGCAAGCTGTTTTGAGCAACTTTCTTTCTCTTCTTGCAAAACATTCGGCAGACCTCCGTGCAGCCTCTAGAACACGATGGGAGATGTTTTCTGTGCTGGCACAGTTTCTCCTTGCCAGACAGAGTGGAAAAGCTTTTTGCTAAGATGTAGACGAGAAGAGAGGCTAAAGACGAAGGTACGGTGCTCTGCAGAGCTAAGCACCGCTCCCGGGACTCTTTCGGCAGAAGACACACACTGCAGAGCACTGTGAGCGGCAGAATCGTCTTTGCGCGAAGAAGCAGCTTCTTCGTCTCCGGGAGCCGGAGAGAGCGGCAACTTCGCAAAGGTGATGAAACAAGCTGTACAACACTGCGATTGTGTGCGCAGCTTGCCAACTGAGAGAAAACAGTACCTGACCACTCTCCTGCCTTTTCTATTCACATGAACATTCGATTGCAAGCTGTTTTGGACAACTTTCTTTCTCTTCTTGTAAAACACTCGGCAGACCTCCGTGCAGCCTCTAGAACACGATGGGAGATGTTTTCTGTACTGGCACAGTTTCCCCTTGATAGACAGAGTGGAAAAGCTTTTTGCTAAGATGTAGACGAGAAGAGAGGCTAAAGACGAAGGTACGGTGCTCTGCAGAGCTAAGCATCGCTCCAGGGCCTCTTTCGGCAGAAGCCGCACACCGCAGAGCACTGTGAGCGGCAGAATCGTCTTTGCGCGAAGAAGCAGCTTCTTCGTCTCCGGGAGCCGGAGAGAGCGGCAACTTGGCAAAGGTGATGAAACAAGCTGTACAACACTGCGATTGTGTGCGCAGCTTGCCAACTGAGAGAAAACAGTACCTGACCACTCTCCTGCCTTTTCTATTCACATGAACATTCGATTGCAAGCTGTTTTGGACAACTTTCTTTCTCTTCTTGCAAAACACTCGGCACACCTCCGTGCAGCCTCTAGAACACGATGGGAGATGTTTTCTGTGCTGGCACAGTTTCTCCTTGCCAGACAGAGTGGAAAAGCTTTTTGCTAAGATGTAGACGAGAAGAGAGGCTAAAGACGAAGGTACGGTGCTCTGCAGAGCTAAGCACCGCTCCAGGGACTCTTTCGGCAGAAGACACACACTGCAGAGCACTGTGAGCGGCAGAATCGTCTTTGCGCGAAGAAGCAGCTTCTTCGTCTCCGGGAGCCGGAGAGAGCGGCAACTTGGCAAAGGTGATGAAACAAGCTGTACAACACTGCGATTGTGTGCGCAGCTTGCCAACTGAGAGAAAACAGTACCTGACCACTCTCCTGCCTTTTCTATTCACATGAACATTCGATTGCAAGCTGTTTTGGACAACTTTCTTTCTCTTCTTGCAAAACACTCGGCAGACCTCCGTGCAGCCTCTAGAACACGATGGGAGATGTTTTCTGTGCTGGCACAGTTTCTCCTTGCCAGACAGAGTGGAAAAGCTTTTTGCTAAGATGTAGACGAGAAGAGAGGCTAAAGACGAAGGTACGGTGCTCTGCAGAGCTAGACACCGCTCCCGGGCCTCTTTCGGCAGAAGACACACACCGCAGAGCACTGTGAGCGGCAGAATCGTCTTTGCGCGAAGAAGCAGCTTCTTCGTCTCCGGGAGCCGGAGAGAGCGGCAACTTCGCAAAGGTGATGAAACAAGCTGTACAACACTGCGATTGTGTGCGCAGCTTGCCAACTGAGAGAAAACAGTACCTGACCACTCTCCTGCCTTTTCTATTCACATGAACATTCGATTGCAAGCTGTTTTGGACAACTTTCTTTCTCTTCTTGCAAAACACTCGGCAGACCTCCGTGCAGCCTCTAGAACACGATGGGAGATGTTTTCTGTGCTGGCACAGTTTCTCCTTGCCAGACAGAGTGGAAAAGCTTTTTGCTAAGATGTAGACGAGAAGAGAGGCTAAAGACGAAGGTACGGTGCTCTGCAGAGGTAAGCACTGCTCCCGGGCCTCTTTCGGCAGAAGACACACACTGCAGAGCACTGTGAGCGGCAGAAGCGTCTTTGCGCGAAGAAGCAGCTTCTTCGTCTCCGGGAGCCGGAGAGAGCGGCAACTTGGCAAAGGTGATGAAACAAGCTGTACAACACTGCGATTGTGTGCGCAGCTTGCCAACTGAGAGAAAACAGTACCTGACCACTCTCCTGCCTTTTCTATTCACATGAACATTCGATTGCAAGCTGTTTTGGACAACTTTCTTTCTCTTCTTGCAAAACACTCGGCAGACCTCCGTGCAGCCTCTAGAACACGATGGGAGATGTTTTTTGTGCTGGCACAGTTTCTCCTTGCCAGACAGAGTGGAAAAGCTTTTTGCTAAGATGTAGACGAGAAGAGAGGCTAAAGACGAAGGTACGGTGCTCTGCAGAGCTGAGCACCGCTCCCGGACCTCTTTCGGCAAAAGGCGCACACCGCAGAGCACTGTGAGCGGCAGAATCGTCTTTGCGCGAAGAAGCAGCTTCTTCGTCTCCGGGAGCCGGAGAGAGCGGCAACTTGGCAAAGGTGATGAAACAAGCTGTACAACACTGCGATTGTGTGCGCAGCTTGCCAACTGAGAGAAAACAGTACCTGACCACTCTCCTGCCTTTTCTATTCACATGAACATTCGATTGCAAGCTGTTTTGGACAACTTTCTTTCTCTTCTTGCAAAACACTCGGCACACCTCCGTGCAGCCTCTAGAACACGATGGGGGAGATGTTTTTTGTGCTGGCACAGTTTCTCCTTGCCAGACAGAGTGGAAAAGCTTTTTGCTAAGATGTAGACGAGAAGAGAGGCTAAAGACGAAGGTACGGTGCTCTGCAGAGCTAGACACCGCTCCCGGGCCTCTTTCGGCAGAAGCCGCACACCGCAGAGCACTGTGAGCGGCAGAAGCGTCTTTGCGCGAAGAAGCAGCTTCTTCGCCTCCGGGAGCCGGAGAGAGCGGCAACTTCGCAAAGGTGATGAAACAAGCTGTACAACACTGCGATTGTGTGCGCAGCTTGCCAACTGAGAGAAAACAGTACCTGACCACTCTCCTCCTTTTCTATTCACATGAACATTCGATTGCAAGCTGTTTTGGACAACTTTCTTTCTCTTCTTGCAAAACACTCGGCAGACCTCCGTGCAGCCTCTAGAAAACGATGGGAGATGTTTTCTGTGCTGGCACAGTTTCTCCTTGCCAGACAGAGTGGAAAAGCTTTTTGCTAAGATGTAGACGAGAAGAGAGGCTAAAGACGAAGGTACGGTGCTCTGCAGAGGTAAGCACTGCTCCCGGGCCTCTTTCGGCAGAAGACACACACTGCAGAGCACTGTGAGCGGCAGAAGCGTCTTTGCGCGAAGAAGCAGCTTCTTCGTCTCCGGGAGCCGGAGAGAGCGGCAACTTGGCAAAGGTGATGAAACAAGCTGTACAACACTGCGATTGTGTGCGCAGCTTGCCAACTGAGAGAAAACAGTACCTGACCACTCTCCTGCCTTTTCTATTCACATGAACATTCGATTGCAAGCTGTTTTGGACAACTTTCTTTCTCTTCTTGCAAAACACTCGGCAGACCTCCGTGCAGCCTCTAGAACACGATGGGAGATGTTTTTTGTGCTGGCACAGTTTCTCCTTGCCAGACAGAGTGGAAAAGCTTTTTGCTAAGATGTAGACGAGAAGAGAGGCTAAAGACGAAGGTACGGTGCTCTGCAGAGCTGAGCACCGCTCCCGGACCTCTTTCGGCAAAAGGCGCACACCGCAGAGCACTGTGAGCGGCAGAATCGTCTTTGCGCGAAGAAGCAGCTTCTTCGTCTCCGGGAGCCGGAGAGAGCGGCAACTTGGCAAAGGTGATGAAACAAGCTGTACAACACTGCGATTGTGTGCGCAGCTTGCCAACTGAGAGAAAACAGTACCTGACCACTCTCCTGCCTTTTCTATTCACATGAACATTCGATTGCAAGCTGTTTTGGACAACTTTCTTTCTCTTCTTGCAAAACACTCGGCACACCTCCGTGCAGCCTCTAGAACACGATGGGAGATGTTTTTTGTGCTGGCACAGTTTCTCCTTGCCAGACAGAGTGGAAAAGCTTTTTGCTAAGATGTAGACGAGAAGAGAGGCTAAAGACGAAGGTACGGTGCTCTGCAGAGCTAGACACCGCTCCCGGGCCTCTTTCGGCAGAAGCCGCACACCGCAGAGCACTGTGAGCGGCAGAAGCGTCTTTGCGCGAAGAAGCAGCTTCTTCGCCTCCGGGAGCCGGAGAGAGCGGCAACTTCGCAAAGGTGATGAAACAAGCTGTACAACACTGCGATTGTGTGCGCAGCTTGCCAACTGAGAGAAAACAGTACCTGACCACTCTCCTCCTTTTCTATTCACATGAACATTCGATTGCAAGCTGTTTTGGACAACTTTCTTTCTCTTCTTGCAAAACACTCGGCAGACCTCCGTGCAGCCTCTAGAAAACGATGGGAGATGTTTTCTGTGCTGGCACAGTTTCTCCTTGCCAGACAGAGTGGAAAAGCTTTTTGCTAAGATGTAGACGAGAAGAGAGGCTAAAGACGAAGGTACGGTGCTCTGCAGAGCTACGCACCGCTCCCGGGACTCTTTCGGCAGAAGACACACACTGCAGAGCACTGTGAGCGGCAGAATCGTCTTTGCGCGAAGAAGCAGCTTCTTCGTCTCCGGGAGCCGGAGAGAGCGGCAACTTGGCAAAGGTGATGAAACAAGCTGTACAACACTGCGATTGTGTGCACAGCTTGCCAACTGAGAGAAAACAGTACCTGACCACTCTCCTGCCTTTTCTATTCACATGAACATTCGATTGCAAACTGTTTTGGACAACTTTCTTTCTCTTCTTGCAAAACATTCGGCAGACCTCCGTGCAGCCTCTAGAACACGATGGGAGATGTTTTCTGTGCTGGCACAGTTTCTCCTTGCCAGACAGAGTGGAAAAGCTTTTTGCTAAGATGTAGACGAGAAGAGAGGCTAAAGACGAAGGTACGGTGCTCTGCAGAGCTGAGCACCGCTCCCGGACCTCTTTCGGCAGAAGCCGCACACCGCAGAGCACTGTGAGCGGCAGAATCGTCTTTGCGCGAAGAAGCAGCTTCTTCGTCTCCGGGAGCCGGAGAGAGCGGCAACTTGGCAAAGGTGATGAAACAAGCTGTACAACACTGCGATTGTGTGCGCAGCTTGCCAACTGAGAGAAAACAGTACCTGACCACTCTCCTGCCTTTTCTATTCACATGAACATTCGATTGCAAGCTGTTTTGGACAACTTTCTTTCTCTTCTTGCAAAACACTCGGCAGACGTCCGTGCAGCCTCTAGAACACGATGGGAGATGTTTTCTGTGCTGGCACAGTTTCTCCTTGCCAGACAGAGTGGAAAAGCTTTTTGCTAAGATGTAGACGAGAAGAGAGGCTAAAGACGAAGGTACGGTGCTCTGCAGAGCTAAGCATCACGCCCGGGCCTCTTTCGGCAGAAGCCGCACACCGCAGAGCACTGTGAGCGGCAGAAGCGTCTTTGCGCGAAGAAGCAGCTTCTTCGTCTCCGGGAGCCGGAGAGAGCGGCAACTTGGCAAAGGTGATGAAACAAGCTGTACAACACTGCGATTGTGTGCGCAGCTTGCCAACTGAGAGAAAACAGTACCTGACCACTCTCCTCCTTTTCTATTCACATGAACATTCGATTGCAAGCTGTTTTGGACAACTTTCTTTCTCTTCTTGCAAAACACTCGGCAGACCTCCGTGCAGTTTCTAGAACACGATGGGAGATGTTTTCTGTGCTGGCACAGTTTCTCCTTGCCAGACAGAGTGGAAAAGCTTTTTGCTAAGATGTAGACGAGAAGAGAGGCTAAAGACGAAGGTACGGTGCTCTGCAGAGCTACGCACCGCTCCCGGGACTCTTTCGGCAGAAGACACACACAGCAGAGCACTGTGAGCGGCAGAATCGTCTTTGCGCGAAGAAGCAGCTTCTTCGTCTCCGGGAGCCGGAGAGAGCGGCAACTTGCCAAAGGTGATGAAACAAGCTGTACAACACTGCGATTGTGTGCGCAGCTTGCCAACTGAGAGAAAACAGTACCTGACCACTCTCCTGCCTTTTCTATTCACATGAACATTCGATTGCAAGCTGTTTTGGACAACTTTCTTTCTCTTCTTGCAAAACACTCGGCAGACCTCCGTGCAGCCTCTAGAACACGATGGGAGATGTTTTCTGTGCTGGCACAGTTTCTCCTTGCCAGACAGAGTGGAAAGCTTTTTGCTAAGATGTAGACGAGAAGAGAGGCTAAAGACGAAGGTACGGTGCTCTGCAGAGCTAGACACCGCTCCCGGGCCTCTTTCGGCAGAAGACACACACCGCAGAGCACTGTGAGCGGCAGAATCGTCTTTGCGCGAAGAAGCAGCTTCTTCGTCTCCGGGAGCCGGAGAGAGCGGCAACTTGGCAAAGGTGATGAAACAAGCTGTACAACACTGCGATTGTGTGCGCAGCTTGCCAACTGAGAGAAAACAGTACCTGACCACTCTCCTGCCTTTTCTATTCACATGAACATTCGATTGCAAGCTGTTTTGGGACAACTTTCTTTCTCTTCTTGCAAAACACTCGGCAGACCTCCGTGCAGCCTCTAGAACACGATGGGAGATGTTTTGTGTGCTGGCACAGTTTCTCCTTGCCAGACAGAGTGGAAAAGCTTTTTGCTAAGATGTAGACGAGAAGAGAGGCTAAAGACGAAGGTACGGTGCTCTGCAGAGCTAAACACTGCTCCCGGGACTCTTTCGGCAGAAGACACACACCGCAGAGCACTGTGAGCGGCAGAATCGTCTTTGCGCGAAGAAGCAGCTTCTTCGTCTCCGGGAGCCGCAGAGAGCGGCAACTTGGCAAAGGTGATGAAACAAGCTGTACAACACTGCGATTGTGTGCGCAGCTTGCCAACTGAGAGAAAACAGTACCTGACCACTCTCCTGCCTTTTCTATTCACATGAACATTCGATTGCAAGCTGTTTTGAGCAACTTTCTTTCTCTTCTTGCAAAACATTCGGCAGACCTCCGTGCAGCCTCTAGAACACGATGGGAGATGTTTTCTGTGCTGGCACAGTTTCTCCTTGCCAGACAGAGTGGAAAAGCTTTTTGCTAAGATGTAGACGAGAAGAGAGGCTAAAGACGAAGGTACGGTGCTCTGCAGAGCTAAGCACCGCTCCCGGGACTCTTTCGGCAGAAGACACACACTGCAGAGCACTGTGAGCGGCAGAATCGTCTTTGCGCGAAGAAGCAGCTTCTTCGTCTCCGGGAGCCGGAGAGAGCGGCAACTTGGCAAAGGTGATGAAACAAGCTGTACAACACTGCGATTGTGTGCGCAGCTTGCCAACTGAGAGAAAACAGTACCTGACCACTCTCCTGCCTTTTCTATTCACATGAACATTCGATTGCAAGCTGTTTTGGACAACTTTCTTTCTCTTCTTGTAAAACACTCGGCAGACCTCCGTGCAGCCTCTAGAACACGATGGGAGATGTTTTCTGTACTGGCACAGTTTCCCCTTGATAGACAGAGTGGAAAAGCTTTTTGCTAAGATGTAGACGAGAAGAGAGGCTAAAGACGAAGGTACGGTGCTCTGCAGAGCTAAGCATCGCTCCAGGGCCTCTTTCGGCAGAAGCCGCACACCGCAGAGCACTGGTGAGCGGCAGAATCGTCTTTGCGCGAAGAAGCAGCTTCTTCGTCTCCGGGAGCCGGAGAGAGCGGCAACTTGGCAAAGGTGATGAAACAAGCTGTACAACACTGCGATTGTGTGCGCAGCTTGCCAACTGAGAGAAAACAGTACCTGACCACTCTCCTGCCTTTTCTATTCACATGAACATTCGATTGCAAGCTGTTTTGGACAACTTTCTTTCTCTTCTTGCAAAACACTCGGCAGACCTCCGTGCAGCCTCTAGAACACGATGGGAGATGTTTTCTGTGCTGGCACAGTTTCTCCTTGCCAGACAGAGTGGAAAAGCTTTTTGCTAAGATGTAGACGAGAAGAGAGGCTAAAGACGAAGGTACGGTGCTCTGCAGAGCTAAGCACCGCTCCAGGGACTCTTTCGGCAGAAGACACACACTGCAGAGCACTGTGAGCGGCAGAATCGTCTTTGCGCGAAGAAGCAGCTTCTTCGTCTCCGGGAGCCGGAGAGAGCGGCAACTTGGCAAAGGTGATGAAACAAGCTGTACAACACTGCGATTGTGTGCGCAGCTTGCCACCTGAGAGAAAACAGTACCTGACCACTCTCCTGCCTTTTCTATTCACATGAACATTCGATTGCAAGCTGTTTTGGACAACTTTCTTTCTCTTCTTGCAAAACACTCGGCAGACCTCCGTGCAGCCTCTAGAACACGATGGGAGATGTTTTTCTGTGCTGGCACAGTTTCTCCTTGCCAGACAGAGTGGAAAAGCTTTTTGCTAAGATGTAGACGAGAAGAGAGGCTAAAGACGAAGGTACGGTGCTCTGCAGAGCTAGACACCGCTCCCGGGCCTCTTTCGGCAGAAGACACACACCGCAGAGCACTGTGAGCGGCAGAATCGTCTTTGCGCGAAGAAGCAGCTTCTTCGTCTCCGGGAGCCGGAGAGAGCGGCAACTTCGCAAAGGTGATGAAACAAGCTGTACAACACTGCGATTGTGTGCGCAGCTTGCCAACTGAGAGAAAACAGTACCTGACCACTCTCCTGCCTTTTCTATTCACATGAACATTCGATTGCAAGCTGTTTTGGACAACTTTCTTTCTCTTCTTGCAAAACACTCGGCAGACCTCCGTGCAGCCTCTAGAACACGATGGGAGATGTTTTCTGTGCTGGCACAGTTTCTCCTTGCCAGACAGAGTGGAAAAGCTTTTTGCTAAGATGTAGACGAGAAGAGAGGCTAAAGACGAAGGTACGGTGCTCTGCAGAGGTAAGCACTGCTCCCGGGCCTCTTTCGGCAGAAGACACACACTGCAGAGCACTGTGAGCGGCAGAAGCGTCTTTGCGCGAAGAAGCAGCTTCTTCGTCTCCGGGAGCCGGAGAGAGCGGCAACTTGGCAAAGGTGATGAAACAAGCTGTACAACACTGCGATTGTGTGCGCAGCTTGCCAACTGAGAGAAAACAGTACCTGACCACTCTCCTGCCTTTTCTATTCACATGAACATTCGATTGCAAGCTGTTTTGGACAACTTTCTTTCTCTTCTTGCAAAACACTCGGCAGACCTCCGTGCAGCCTCTAGAACACGATGGGAGATGTTTTTTGTGCTGGCACAGTTTCTCCTTGCCAGACAGAGTGGAAAAGCTTTTTGCTAAGATGTAGACGAGAAGAGAGGCTAAAGACGAAGGTACGGTGCTCTGCAGAGCTGAGCACCGCTCCCGGACCTCTTTCGGCAAAAGGCGCACACCGCAGAGCACTGTGAGCGGCAGAATCGTCTTTGCGCGAAGAAGCAGCTTCTTCGTCTCCGGGAGCCGGAGAGAGGCGGCAACTTGGCAAAGGTGATGAAACAAGCTGTACAACACTGCGATTGTGTGCGCAGCTTGCCAACTGAGAGAAAACAGTACCTGACCACTCTCCTGCCTTTTCTATTCACATGAACATTCGATTGCAAGCTGTTTTGGACAACTTTCTTTCTCTTCTTGCAAAACACTCGGCACACCTCCGTGCAGCCTCTAGAACACGATGGGAGATGTTTTTTGTGCTGGCACAGTTTCTCCTTGCCAGACAGAGTGGAAAAGCTTTTTGCTAAGATGTAGACGAGAAGAGAGGCTAAAGACGAAGGTACGGTGCTCTGCAGAGCTAAGCATCGCTCCAGGGCCTCTTTCGGCAGAAGCCGCACACCGCAGAGCACTGTGAGCGGCAGAATCGTCTTTGCGCGAAGAAGCAGCTTCTTCGTCTCCGGGAGCCGGAGAGAGCGGCAACTTGGCAAAGGTGATGAAACAAGCTGTACAACACTGCGATTGTGTGCGCAGCTTGCCAACTGAGAGAAAACAGTACCTGACCACTCTCCTGCCTTTTCTATTCACATGAACATTCGATTGCAAGCTGTTTTGGACAACTTTCTTTCTCTTCTTGCAAAACACTCGGCAGACCTCCGTGCAGCCTCTAGAACACGATGGGAGATGTTTTCTGTGCTGGCACAGTTTCTCCTTGCCAGACAGAGTGGAAAAGCTTTTTGCTAAGATGTAGACGAGAAGAGAGGCTAAAGACGAAGGTACGGTGCTCTGCAGAGCTAAGCACCGCTCCAGGGACTCTTTCGGCAGAAGACACACACTGCAGAGCACTGTGAGCGGCAGAATCGTCTTTGCGCGAAGAAGCAGCTTCTTCGTCTCCGGGAGCCGGAGAGAGCGGCAACTTGGCAAAGGTGATGAAACAAGCTGTACAACACTGCGATTGTGTGCGCAGCTTGCCAACTGAGAGAAAACAGTACCTGACCACTCTCCTGCCTTTTCTATTCACATGAACATTCGATTGCAAGCTGTTTTGGACAACTTTCTTTCTCTTCTTGCAAAACACTCGGCAGACCTCCGTGCAGCCTCTAGAACACGATGGGAGATGTTTTCTGTGCTGGGCACAGTTTCTCCTTGCCAGACAGAGTGGAAAAGCTTTTTGCTAAGATGTAGACGAGAAGAGAGGCTAAAGACGAAGGTACGGTGCTCTGCAGAGCTAGACACCGCTCCCGGGCCTCTTTCGGCAGAAGACACACACCGCAGAGCACTGTGAGCGGCAGAATCGTCTTTGCGCGAAGAAGCAGCTTCTTCGTCTCCGGGAGCCGGAGAGAGCGGCAACTTCGCAAAGGTGATGAAACAAGCTGTACAACACTGCGATTGTGTGCGCAGCTTGCCAACTGAGAGAAAACAGTACCTGACCACTCTCCTGCCTTTTCTATTCACATGAACATTCGATTGCAAGCTGTTTTGGACAACTTTCTTTCTCTTCTTGCAAAACACTCGGCAGACCTCCGTGCAGCCTCTAGAACACGATGGGAGATGTTTTCTGTGCTGGCACAGTTTCTCCTTGCCAGACAGAGTGGAAAAGCTTTTTGCTAAGATGTAGACGAGAAGAGAGGCTAAAGACGAAGGTACGGTGCTCTGCAGAGGTAAGCACTGCTCCCGGGCCTCTTTCGGCAGAAGACACACACTGCAGAGCACTGTGAGCGGCAGAAGCGTCTTTGCGCGAAGAAGCAGCTTCTTCGTCTCCGGGAGCCGGAGAGAGAGCGGCAACTTGGCAAAGGTGATGAAACAAGCTGTACAACACTGCGATTGTGTGCGCAGCTTGCCAACTGAGAGAAAACAGTACCTGACCACTCTCCTGCCTTTTCTATTCACATGAACATTCGATTGCAAGCTGTTTTGGACAACTTTCTTTCTCTTCTTGCAAAACACTCGGCAGACCTCCGTGCAGCCTCTAGAACACGATGGGAGATGTTTTTTGTGCTGGCACAGTTTCTCCTTGCCAGACAGAGTGGAAAAGCTTTTTGCTAAGATGTAGACGAGAAGAGAGGCTAAAGACGAAGGTACGGTGCTCTGCAGAGCTGAGCACCGCTCCCGGACCTCTTTCGGCAAAAGGCGCACACCGCAGAGCACTGTGAGCGGCAGAATCGTCTTTGCGCGAAGAAGCAGCTTCTTCGTCTCCGGGAGCCGGAGAGAGCGGCAACTTGGCAAAGGTGATGAAACAAGCTGTACAACACTGCGATTGTGTGCGCAGCTTGCCAACTGAGAGAAAACAGTACCTGACCACTCTCCTGCCTTTTCTATTCACATGAACATTCGATTGCAAGCTGTTTTGGACAACTTTCTTTCTCTTCTTGCAAAACACTCGGCACACCTCCGTGCAGCCTCTAGAACACGATGGGAGATGTTTTTTGTGCTGGCACAGTTTCTCCTTGCCAGACAGAGTGGAAAAGCTTTTTGCTAAGATGTAGACGAGAAGAGAGGCTAAAGACGAAGGTACGGTGCTCTGCAGAGCTAGACACCGCTCCCGGGCCTCTTTCGGCAGAAGCCGCACACCGCAGAGCACTGTGAGCGGCAGAAGCGTCTTTGCGCGAAGAAGCAGCTTCTTCGCCTCCGGGAGCCGGAGAGAGCGGCAACTTCGCAAAGGTGATGAAACAAGCTGTACAACACTGCGATTGTGTGCGCAGCTTGCCAACTGAGAGAAAACAGTACCTGACCACTCTCCTCCTTTTCTATTCACATGAACATTCGATTGCAAGCTGTTTTGGACAACTTTCTTTCTCTTCTTGCAAAACACTCGGCAGACCTCCGTGCAGCCTCTAGAAAACGATGGGAGATGTTTTCTGTGCTGGCACAGTTTCTCCTTGCCAGACAGAGTGGAAAAGCTTTTTGCTAAGATGTAGACGAGAAGAGAGGCTAAAGACGAAGGTACGGTGCTCTGCAGAGCTACGCACCGCTCCCGGGACTCTTTCGGCAGAAGACACACACTGCAGAGCACTGTGAGCGGCAGAATCGTCTTTGCGCGAAGAAGCAGCTTCTTCGTCTCCGGGAGCCGGAGAGAGCGGCAACTTGGCAAAGGTGATGAAACAAGCTGTACAACACTGCGATTGTGTGCACAGCTTGCCAACTGAGAGAAAACAGTACCTGACCACTCTCCTGCCTTTTCTATTCACATGAACATTCGATTGCAAACTGTTTTGGACAACTTTCTTTCTCTTCTTGCAAAACATTCGGCAGACCTCCGTGCAGCCTCTAGAACACGATGGGAGATGTTTTCTGTGCTGGCACAGTTTCTCCTTGCCAGACAGAGTGGAAAAGCTTTTTGCTAAGATGTAGACGAGAAGAGAGGCTAAAGACGAAGGTACGGTGCTCTGCAGAGCTGAGCACCGCTCCCGGACCTCTTTCGGCAGAAGCCGCACACCGCAGAGCACTGTGAGCGGCAGAATCGTCTTTGCGCGAAGAAGCAGCTTCTTCGTCTCCGGGAGCCGGAGAGAGCGGCAACTTGGCAAAGGTGATGAAACAAGCTGTACAACACTGCGATTGTGTGCGCAGCTTGCCAACTGAGAGAAAACAGTACCTGACCACTCTCCTGCCTTTTCTATTCACATGAACATTCGATTGCAAGCTGTTTTGAGCAACTTTCTTTCTCTTCTTGCAAAACATTCGGCAGACCTCCGTGCAGCCTCTAGAACACGATGGGAGATGTTTTCTGTGCTGGCACAGTTTCTCCTTGCCAGACAGAGTGGAAAAGCTTTTTGCTAAGATGTAGACGAGAAGAGAGGCTAAAGACGAAGGTACGGTGCTCTGCAGAGCTAAGCACCGCTCCCGGGACTCTTTCGGCAGAAGACACACACTGCAGAGCACTGTGAGCGGCAGAATCGTCTTTGCGCGAAGAAGCAGCTTCTTCGTCTCCGGGAGCCGGAGAGAGCGGCAACTTGGCAAAGGTGATGAAACAAGCTGTACAACACTGCGATTGTGTGCGCAGCTTGCCAACTGAGAGAAAACAGTACCTGACCACTCTCCTGCCTTTTCTATTCACATGAACATTCGATTGCAAGCTGTTTTGGACAACTTTCTTTCTCTTCTTGTAAAACACTCGGCAGACCTCCGTGCAGCCTCTAGAACACGATGGGAGATGTTTTCTGTACTGGCACAGTTTCCCCTTGATAGACAGAGTGGAAAAGCTTTTTGCTAAGATGTAGACGAGAAGAGAGGCTAAAGACGAAGGTACGGTGCTCTGCAGAGCTAAGCATCGCTCCAGGGCCTCTTTCGGCAGAAGCCGCACACCGCAGAGCACTGTGAGCGGCAGAATCGTCTTTGCGCGAAGAAGCAGCTTCTTCGTCTCCGGGAGCCGGAGAGAGCGGCAACTTGGCAAAGGTGATGAAACAAGCTGTACAACACTGCGATTGTGTGCGCAGCTTGCCAACTGAGAGAAAACAGTACCTGACCACTCTCCTGCCTTTTCTATTCACATGAACATTCGATTGCAAGCTGTTTTGGACAACTTTCTTTCTCTTCTTGCAAAACACTCGGCAGACCTCCGTGCAGCCTCTAGAACACGATGGGAGATGTTTTCTGTGCTGGCACAGTTTCTCCTTGCCAGACAGAGTGGAAAAGCTTTTTGCTAAGATGTAGACGAGAAGAGAGGCTAAAGACGAAGGTACGGTGCTCTGCAGAGCTAAGCACCGCTCCAGGGACTCTTTCGGCAGAAGACACACACTGCAGAGCACTGTGAGCGGCAGAATCGTCTTTGCGCGAAGAAGCAGCTTCTTCGTCTCCGGGAGCCGGAGAGAGCGGCAACTTGGCAAAGGTGATGAAACAAGCTGTACAACACTGCGATTGTGTGCGCAGCTTGCCAACTGAGAGAAAACAGTACCTGACCACTCTCCTGCCTTTTCTATTCACATGAACATTCGATTGCAAGCTGTTTTGGACAACTTTCTTTCTCTTCTTGCAAAACACTCGGCAGACCTCCGTGCAGCCTCTAGAACACGATGGGAGATGTTTTCTGTGCTGGCACAGTTTCTCCTTGCCAGACAGAGTGGAAAAGCTTTTTGCTAAGATGTAGACGAGAAGAGAGGCTAAAGACGAAGGTACGGTGCTCTGCAGAGCTAAGCACCGCTCCCGGGACTCTTTCGGCAGAAGACACACACCGCAGAGCACTGTGAGCGGCAGAATCGTCTTTGCGCGAAGAAGCAGCTTCTTCGTCTCCGGGAGCCGGAGAGAGCGGCAACTTCGCAAAGGTGATGAAACAAGCTGTACAACACTGCGATTGTGTGCGCAGCTTGCCAACTGAGAGAAAACAGTACCTGACCACTCTCCTGCCTTTTCTATTCACATGAACATTCGATTGCAAGCTGTTTTGGACAACTTTCTTTCTCTTCTTGCAAAACACTCGGCAGACCTCCGTGCAGCCTCTAGAACACGATGGGAGATGTTTTCTGTGCTGGCACAGTTTCTCCTTGCCAGACAGAGTGGAAAAGCTTTTTGCTAAGATGTAGACGAGAAGAGAGGCTAAAGACGAAGGTACGGTGCTCTGCAGAGGTAAGCACTGCTCCCGGGCCTCTTTCGGCAGAAGACACACACTGCAGAGCACTGTGAGCGGCAGAAGCGTCTTTGCGCGAAGAAGCAGCTTCTTCGTCTCCGGGAGCCGGAGAGAGCGGCAACTTGGCAAAGGTGATGAAACAAGCTGTACAACACTGCGATTGTGTGCGCAGCTTGCCAACTGAGAGAAAACAGTACCTGACCACTCTCCTGCCTTTTCTATTCACATGAACATTCGATTGCAAGCTGTTTTGGACAACTTTCTTTCTCTTCTTGCAAAACACTCGGCAGACCTCCGTGCAGCCTCTAGAACACGATGGGAGATGTTTTTTGTGCTGGCACAGTTTCTCCTTGCCAGACAGAGTGGAAAAGCTTTTTGCTAAGATGTAGACGAGAAGAGAGGCTAAAGACGAAGGTACGGTGCTCTGCAGAGCTGAGCACCGCTCCCGGACCTCTTTCGGCAAAAGGCGCACACCGCAGAGCACTGTGAGCGGCAGAATCGTCTTTGCGCGAAGAAGCAGCTTCTTCGTCTCCGGGAGCCGGAGAGAGCGGCAACTTGGCAAAGGTGATGAAACAAGCTGTACAACACTGCGATTGTGTGCGCAGCTTGCCAACTGAGAGAAAACAGTACCTGACCACTCTCCTGCCTTTTCTATTCACATGAACATTCGATTGCAAGCTGTTTTGGACAACTTTCTTTCTCTTCTTGCAAAACACTCGGCACACCTCCGTGCAGCCTCTAGAACACGATGGGAGATGTTTTTTGTGCTGGCACAGTTTCTCCTTGCCAGACAGAGTGGAAAAGCTTTTTGCTAAGATGTAGACGAGAAGAGAGGCTAAAGACGAAGGTACGGTGCTCTGCAGAGCTAGACACCGCTCCCGGGCCTCTTTCGGCAGAAGCCGCACACCGCAGAGCACTGTGAGCGGCAGAAGCGTCTTTGCGCGAAGAAGCAGCTTCTTCGCCTCCGGGAGCCGGAGAGAGCGGCAACTTCGCAAAGGTGATGAAACAAGCTGTACAACACTGCGATTGTGTGCGCAGCTTGCCAACTGAGAGAAAACAGTACCTGACCACTCTCCTCCTTTTCTATTCACATGAACATTCGATTGCAAGCTGTTTTGGACAACTTTCTTTCTCTTCTTGCAAAACACTCGGCAGACCTCCGTGCAGCCTCTAGAAAACGATGGGAGATGTTTTCTGTGCTGGCACAGTTTCTCCTTGCCAGACAGAGTGGAAAAGCTTTTTGCTAAGATGTAGACGAGAAGAGAGGCTAAAGACGAAGGTACGGTGCTCTGCAGAGCTACGCACCGCTCCCGGGACTCTTTCGGCAGAAGACACACACTGCAGAGCACTGTGAGCGGCAGAATCGTCTTTGCGCGAAGAAGCAGCTTCTTCGTCTCCGGGAGCCGGAGAGAGCGGCAACTTGGCAAAGGTGATGAAACAAGCTGTACAACACTGCGATTGTGTGCACAGCTTGCCAACTGAGAGAAAACAGTACCTGACCACTCTCCTGCCTTTTCTATTCACATGAACATTCGATTGCAAACTGTTTTGGACAGCTTTCTTTCTCTTCTTGCAAAACATTCGGCAGACCTCCGTGCAGCCTCTAGAACACGATGGGAGATGTTTTCTGTGCTGGCACAGTTTCTCCTTGCCAGACAGAGTGGAAAAGCTTTTTGCTAAGATGTAGACGAGAAGAGAGGCTAAAGACGAAGGTACGGTGCTCTGCAGAGCTGAGCACCGCTCCCGGACCTCTTTCGGCAGAAGCCGCACACCGCAGAGCACTGTGAGCGGCAGAATCGTCTTTGCGCGAAGAAGCAGCTTCTTCGTCTCCGGGAGCCGGAGAGAGCGGCAACTTGGCAAAGGTGATGAAACAAGCTGTACAACACTGCGATTGTGTGCGCAGCTTGCCAACTGAGAGAAAACAGTACCTGACCAC
The DNA here is from genome assembly GCF_028551555.1 of Melozone crissalis. NCBI lineage: Eukaryota > Metazoa > Chordata > Aves > Passeriformes > Passerellidae > Melozone > Melozone crissalis. The sequence goes on from NW_026536343.1 coordinate 16,990, forward strand.
TCTCCTGCCTTTTCTATTCACATGAACATTCGATTGCAAGCTGTTTTGGACAACTTTCTTTCTCTTCTTGCAAAACACTCGGCAGACGTCCGTGCAGCCTCTAGAACACGATGGGAGATGTTTTCTGTGCTGGCACAGTTTCTCCTTGCCAGACAGAGTGGAAAAGCTTTTTGCTAAGATGTAGACGAGAAGAGAGGCTAAAGACGAAGGTACGGTGCTCTGCAGAGCTAAGCATCACGCCCGGGCCTCTTTCGGCAGAAGCCGCACACCGCAGAGCACTGTGAGCGGCAGAAGCGTCTTTGCGCGAAGAAGCAGCTTCTTCGTCTCCGGGAGCCGGAGAGAGCGGCAACTTCGCAAAGGTGATGAAACAAGCTGTACAACACTGCGATTGTGTGCGCAGCTTGCCAACTGAGAGAAAACAGTACCTGACCACTCTCCTCCTTTTCTATTCACATGAACATTCGATTGCAAGCTGTTTTGGACAACTTTCTTTCTCTTCTTGCAAAACACTCGGCAGACCTCCGTGCAGTTTCTAGAACACGATGGGAGATGTTTTCTGTGCTGGCACAGTTTCTCCTTGCCAGACAGAGTGGAAAAGCTTTTTGCTAAGATGTAGACGAGAAGAGAGGCTAAAGACGAAGGTACGGTGCTCTGCAGAGCTACGCACCGCTCCCGGGACTCTTTCGGCAGAAGACACACACAGCAGAGCACTGTGAGCGGCAGAATCGTCTTTGCGCGAAGAAGCAGCTTCTTCGTCTCCGGGAGCCGGAGAGAGCGGCAACTTGCCAAAGGTGATGAAACAAGCTGTACAACACTGCGATTGTGTGCGCAGCTTGCCAACTGAGAGAAAACAGTACCTGACCACTCTCCTGCCTTTTCTATTCACATGAACATTCGATTGCAAGCTGTTTTGGACAACTTTCTTTCTCTTCTTGCAAAACATTCGGAAGACTTCCGTGCAGCCTCTAAAACACGATGGGAGATGTTTTCTGTGCTGGCACAGTTTCTCCTTGCCAGACAGAGTGGAAAAGCTTTTTGCTAAGATGTAGACGAGAAGAGAGGCTAAAGACGAAGGTACGGTGCTCTGCAGAGCTAAGCACTGCTCCCGGGACTCTTTCGGCAGAAGACACACACCGCAGAGCACTGTGAGCGGCAGAATCGTCTTTGCGCGAAGAAGCAGCTTCTTCGTCTCCGGGAGCCGGAGAGAGCGGCAACTTGGCAAAGGTGATGAAACAAGCTGTACAACACTGCGATTGTGTGCGCAGCTTGCCAACTGAGAGAAAACAGTACCTGACCACTCTCCTGCCTTTTCTATTCACATGAACATTCGATTGCAAGCTGTTTTGAGCAACTTTTTTTCTCCTCTTGCAAAACATTCGGCAGACCTCCGTGCAGCCTCTAGAACACGATGGGAGATGTTTTCTGTGCTGGCACAGTTTCTCCTTGCCAGACAGAGTGGAAAAGCTTTTTGCTAAGATGTAGACGAGAAGAGAGGCTAAAGACGAAGGTACGGTGCTCTGCAGAGCTAGACACCGCTCCCGGGACTCTTTCGGCAGAAGACACACACTGCAGAGCACTGTGAGCGGCAGAATCGTCTTTGCGCGAAGAAGCAGCTTCTTCGTCTCCGGGAGCCGGAGAGAGCGGCAACTTCGCAAAGGTGATGAAACAAGCTGTACAACACTGCGATTGTGTGCGCAGCTTGCCAACTGAGAGAAAACAGTACCTGACCACTCTCCTGCCTTTTCTATTCACATGAACATTCGATTGCAAGCTGTTTTGGACAACTTTCTTTCTCTTCTTGTAAAACACTCAGCACACCTCCGTGCAGCCTCTAGAACACGATGGGAGATGTTTTCTGTACTGGCACAGTTTCCCCTTGATAGACAGAGTGGAAAAGCTTTTTGCTAAGATGTAGACGAGAAGAGAGGCTAAAGACGAAGGTACGGTGCTCTGCAGAGCTAAGTATCGCTCCAGGGCCTCTTTCGGCAGAAGCCGCACACCGCAGAGCACTGTGAGCGGCAGAATCGTCTTTGCGCGAAGAAGCAGCTTCTTCGTCTCCGGGAGCCGGAGAGAGCGGCAACTTGGCAAAGGTGATGAAACAAGCTGTACAACACTGCGATTGTGTGCGCAGCTTGCCAACTGAGAGAAAACAGTACCTGACCACTCTCCTGCCTTTTCTATTCACATGAACATTCGATTGCAAGCTGTTTTGGACAACTTTCTTTCTCTTCTTGCAAAACACTCGGCACACCTCCGTGCAGCCTCTAGAACACGATGGGAGATGTTTTCTGTGCTGGCACAGTTTCTCCTTGCCAGACAGAGTGGAAAAGCTTTTTGCTAAGATGTAGACGAGAAGAGAGGCTAAAGACGAAGGTACGGTGCTCTGCAGAGCTACGCACCGCTCCCGGGACTCTTTCGGCAGAAGACACACACTGCAGAGCACTGTGAGCGGCAGAATCGTCTTTGCGCGAAGAAGCAGCTTCTTCGTCTCCGGGAGCCGGAGAGAGCGGCAACTTGGCAAAGGTGATGAAACAAGCTGTACAACACTGCGATTGTGTGCACAGCTTGCCAACTGATAGAAAACAGTACCTGACCACTCTCCTGCCTTTTCTATTCACATGAACATTCGATTGCAAGCTGTTTTGAGCAACTTTCTTTCTCTTCTTGCAAAACATTCGGCAGACCTCCGTGCAGCCTCTAGAACACGATGGGAGATGTTTTCTGTGCTGGCACAGTTTCTCCTTGCCAGACAGAGTGGAAAAGCTTTTTGCTAAGATGTAGACGAGAAGAGAGGCTAAAGACGAAGGTACGGTGCTCTGCAGAGCTGAGCACCGCTCCCGGACCTCTTTCGGCAGAAGGCGCACACCGCAGAGCACTGTGAGCGGCAGAATCGTCTTTGCGCGAAGAAGCAGCTTCTTCGTCTCCGGGAGCCGGAGAGAGCGGCAACTTGGCAAAGGTGATGAAACAAGCTGTACAACACTGCGATTGTGTGCGCAGCTTGCCAAGTGAGAGAAAACAGTACCTGACCACTCTCCTGCCTTTTCTATTCACATGAACATTCGATTGCAAGCTGTTTTGGACAACTTTCTTTCTCTTCTTGCAAAACACTCGGCAGACCTCCGTGCAGCCTCTAGAACACGATGGGAGATGTTTTTTGTGCTGGCACAGTTTCTCCTTGCCAGACAGAGTGGAAAAGCTTTTTGCTAAGATGTAGACGAGAAGAGAGGCTAAAGACGAAGGTACGGTGCTCTGCAGAGTTAAGCACTGCTCCTGGGACTCTTTCGGCAGAAGACACACACTGCAGAGCACTGTGAACGGCAGAATCGTCTTTGCGCGAAGAAGCAGCTTCTTCGTCTCCGGGAGCCGGAGAGAGCGGCAACTTGGCAAAGGTGATGAAACAAGCTGTACAACACTGCGATTGTGTGCGCAGCTTGCCAACTGAGAGAAAACAGTACCTGACCACTCTCCTGCCTTTTCTATTCACATGAACATTCGATTGCAAGCTGTTTTGGACAACTTTCTTTCTCTTCTTGCAAAACACTCGGCAGACGTCCGTGCAGCCTCTAGAACACGATGGGAGATGTTTTTTGTGCTGGCACAGTTTCTCCTTGCCAGACACAGTGGAAAAGCTTTTTGCTAAGATGTAGACGAGAAGAGAGGCTAAAGACGAAGGTACGGTGCTCTGCAGAGCTAAGCATCACTCCCGGGCCTCTTTCGGCAGAAGCCGCACACCGCAGAGCACTGTGAGCGGCAGAAGCGTCTTTGCGCGAAGAAGCAGCTTCTTCGTCTCCGGGAGCCGGAGAGAGCGGCAACTTCGCAAAGGTGATGAAACAAGCTGTACAACACTGCGATTGTGTGCGCAGCTTGCCAACTGAGAGAAAACAGTACCTGACCACTCTCCTGCCTTTTCTATTCACATCAACATTCGATTGCAAGCTGTTTTGGACAACTTTCTTTCTCTTCTTGCAAAACATTCGGCAGACGTCCGCGCAGCCTCTAGAACACGATGGGAGATGTTTTCTGTGCTGGCACAGTTTCTCCTTGCCAGGCAGAGTGGAAAAGCTTTTTGCTAAGCTGTAGACGAGAAGAGAGGCTAAAGACGAAGGTACGGTGCTCTGCAGAGCTAAGCACCGCTCCCGGGACTCTTTCGGCAGAAGACACACACTGCAGAGCACTGTGAGCGGCAGAATCGTCTTTGCGCGAAGAAGCAGCTTCTTCGTCTCCGGGAGCCGGAGAGAGCGGCAACTTCGCAAAGGTGATGAAACAAGCTGTACAACACTGCGATTGTGTGCGCAGCTTGCCAACTGAGAGAAAACAGTACCTGACCACTCTCCTGCCTTTTCTATTCACATGAACATTCGATTGCAAGCTGTTTTGGACAACTTTCTTTCTCTTCTTGCAAAACACTCGGCAGACCTCCGTGCAGCCTCTAGAACACGATGGGAGATGTTTTCTGTGCTGGCACAGTTTCTCCTTGCCAGACAGAGTGGAAAAGCTTTTTGCTAAGATGTAGACGAGAAGAGAGGCTAAAGACGAAGGTACGGTGCTCTGCAGAGCTAGACACCGCTCCCGGGCCTCTTTCGGCAGAAGACACACACCGCAGAGCACTGTGAGCGGCAGAATCGTCTTTGCGCGAAGAAGCAGCTTCTTCGTCTCCGGGAGCCGGAGAGAGCGGCAACTTGGCAAAGGTGATGAAACAAGCTGTACAACACTGCGATTGTGTGCGCAGCTTGCCAACTGAGAGAAAACAGTACCTGACCACTCTCCTGCCTTTTCTATTCACATGAACATTCGATTGCAAGCTGTTTTGGACAACTTTCTTTCTCTTCTTGCAAAACACTCGGCAGACGTCCGTGCAGCCTCTAGAACACGATGGGAGATGTTTTTTGTGCTGGCACAGTTTCTCCTTGCCAGACAGAGTGGAAAAGCTTTTTGCTAAGATGTAGACGAGAAGAGAGGCTAAAGACGAAGGTACGGTGCTCTGCAGAGCTAAACACTGCTCCCGGGACTCTTTCGGCAGAAGACACACACTGCAGAGCACTGTGAGCGGCAGAATCGTCTTTGCGCGAAGAAGCAGCTTCTTCGTCTCCGGGAGCCGGAGAGAGCGGCAACTTGGCAAAGGTGATGAAACAAGCTGTACAACACTGCGATTGTGTGCGCAGCTTGCCAACTGAGAGAAAACAGTACCTGACCACTCTCCTGCCTTTTCTATTCACATGAACATTCGATTGCAAGCTGTTTTGAGCAACTTTCTTTCTCTTCTTGCAAAACATTCGGCAGACCTCCGTGCAGCCTCTAGAACACGATGGGAGATGTTTTCTGTGCTGGCACAGTTTCTCCTTGCCAGACAGAGTGGAAAAGCTTTTTGCTAAGATGTAGACGAGAAGAGAGGCTAAAGACGAAGGTACGGTGCTCTGCAGAGCTAGACACCGCTCCCGGGACTCTTTCGGTAGAAGACACACACTGCAGAGCACTGTGAGCGGCAGAATCGTCTTTGCGCGAAGAAGCAGCTTCTTCGTCTCCGGGAGCCGGAGAGAGCGGCAACTTGGCAAAGGTGATGAAACAAGCTGTACAACACTGCGATTGTGTGCGCAGCTTGCCAACTGAGAGAAAACAGTACCTGACCACTCTCCTGCCTTTTCTATTCACATGAACATTCGATTGCAAGCTGTTTTGGACAACTTTCTTTCTCTTCTTGTAAAACACTCGGCAGACCTCCGTGCAGCCTCTAGAACACGATGGGAGATGTTTTCTGTACTGGCACAGTTTCCCCTTTATAGACAGAGTGGAAAAGCTTTTTGCTAAGATGTAGACGAGAAGAGAGGCTAAAGACGAAGGTACGGTGCTCTGCAGAGCTAAGCATCGCTCCAGGGCCTCTTTCGGCAGAAGCCGCACACCGCAGAGCACTGTGAGCGGCAGAATCGTCTTTGCGCGAAGAAGCAGCTTCTTCGTCTCCGGGAGCCGGAGAGAGCGGCAACTTCGCAAAGGTGATGAAACAAGCTGTACAACACTGCGATTGTGTGCGCAGCTTGCCAACTGAGAGAAAACAGTACCTGACCACTCTCCTGCCTTTTCTATTCACATGAACATTCGATTGCAAGCTGTTTTGGACAACTTTCTTTCTCTTCTTGCAAAACACTCGGCACACCTCCGTGCAGCCTCTAGAACACGATGGGAGATGTTTTCTGTGCTGGCACAGTTTCTCCTTGCCAGACAGAGTGGAAAAGCTTTTTGCTAAGATGTAGACGAGAAGAGAGGCTAAAGACGAAGGTACGGTGCTCTGCAGAGCTACGCACCGCTCCCGGGACTCTTTCGGCAGAAGACACACACTGCAGAGCACTGTGAGCGGCAGAATCGTCTTTGCGCGAAGAAGCAGCTTCTTCGTCTCCGGGAGCCGGAGAGAGCGGCAACTTGGCAAAGGTGATGAAACAAGCTGTACAACACTGCGATTGTGTGCACAGCTTGCCAACTGAGAGAAAACAGTACCTGACCACTCTCCTGCCTTTTCTATTCACATGAACATTCGATTGCAAGCTGTTTTGAGCAACTTTCTTTCTCTTCTTGCAAAACATTCGGCAGACCTCCGTGCAGCCTCTAGAACACGATGGGAGATGTTTTCTGTGCTGGCACAGTTTCTCCTTGCCAGACAGAGTGGAAAAGCTTTTTGCTAAGATGTAGACGAGAAGAGAGGCTAAAGACGAAGGTACGGTGCTCTGCAGAGCTGAGCACCGCTCCCGGACCTCTTTCGGCAGAAGGCGCACACCGCAGAGCACTGTGAGCGGCAGAATCGTCTTTGCGCGAAGAAGCAGCTTCTTCGTCTCCGGGAGCCGGAGAGAGCGGCAACTTGGCAAAGGTGATGAAACAAGCTGTACAACACTGCGATTGTGTGCGCAGCTTGCCAAGTGAGAGAAAACAGTACCTGACCACTCTCCTGCCTTTTCTATTCACATGAACATTCGATTGCAAGCTGTTTTGGACAACTTTCTTTCTCTTCTTGCAAAACACTCGGCAGACCTCCGTGCAGCCTCTAGAACACGATGGGAGATGTTTTTTGTGCTGGCACAGTTTCTCCTTGCCAGACAGAGTGGAAAAGCTTTTTGCTAAGATGTAGACGAGAAGAGAGGCTAAAGACGAAGGTACGGTGCTCTGCAGAGTTAAGCACTGCTCCTGGGACTCTTTCGGCAGAAGACACACACTGCAGAGCACTGTGAACGGCAGAATCGTCTTTGCGCGAAGAAGCAGCTTCTTCGTCTCCGGGAGCCGGAGAGAGCGGCAACTTGGCAAAGGTGATGAAACAAGCTGTACAACACTGCGATTGTGTGCGCAGCTTGCCAACTGAGAGAAAACAGTACCTGACCACTCTCCTGCCTTTTCTATTCACATGAACATTCGATTGCAAGCTGTTTTGGACAACTTTCTTTCTCTTCTTGCAAAACACTCGGCAGACGTCCGTGCAGCCTCTAGAACACGATGGGAGATGTTTTTTGTGCTGGCACAGTTTCTCCTTGCCAGACACAGTGGAAAAGCTTTTTGCTAAGATGTAGACGAGAAGAGAGGCTAAAGACGAAGGTACGGTGCTCTGCAGAGCTAAGCATCACTCCCGGGCCTCTTTCGGCAGAAGCCGCACACCGCAGAGCACTGTGAGCGGCAGAAGCGTCTTTGCGCGAAGAAGCAGCTTCTTCGTCTCCGGGAGCCGGAGAGAGCGGCAACTTCGCAAAGGTGATGAAACAAGCTGTACAACACTGCGATTGTGTGCGCAGCTTGCCAACTGAGAGAAAACAGTACCTGACCACTCTCCTCCTTTTCTATTCACATGAACATTCGATTGCAAGCTGTTTTGGACAACTTTCTTTCTCTTCTTGCAAAACACTCGGCAGACCTCCGTGCAGCCTCTAGAAAACGATGGGAGATGTTTTTTGTGCTGGCACAGTTTCTCCTTGCCAGACAGAGTGGAAAAGCTTTTTGCTAAGATGTAGACGAGAAGAGAGGCTAAAGACGAAGGTACGGTGCTCTGCAGAGCTAAGCACCGCTCCCGGGACTCTTTCGGCAGAAGACACACACTGCAGAGCACTGTGAGCGGCAGAATCGTCTTTGCGCGAAGAAGCAGCTTCTTCGTCTCCGGGAGCCGGAGAGAGCGGCAACTTCGCAAAGGTGATGAAACAAGCTGTACAACACTGCGATTGTGTGCGCAGCTTGCCAACTGAGAGAAAACAGTACCTGACCACTCTCCTGCCTTTTCTATTCACATGAACATTCGATTGCAAGCTGTTTTGGACAACTTTCTTTCTCTTCTTGCAAAACATTCGGCAGACGTCCGCGCAGCCTCTAGAACACGATGGGAGATGTTTTCTGTGCTGGCACAGTTTCTCCTTGCCAGGCAGAGTGGAAAAGCTTTTTGCTAAGCTGTAGACGAGAAGAGAGGCTAAAGACGAAGGTACGGTGCTCTGCAGAGCTAAGCACCGCTCCCGGGACTCTTTCGGCAGAAGACACACACTGCAGAGCACTGTGAGCGGCAGAATCGTCTTTGCGCGAAGAAGCAGCTTCTTCGTCTCCGGGAGCCGGAGAGAGCGGCAACTTCGCAAAGGTGATGAAACAAGCTGTACAACACTGCGATTGTGTGCGCAGCTTGCCAACTGAGAGAAAACAGTACCTGACCACTCTCCTGCCTTTTCTATTCACATGAACATTCGATTGCAAGCTGTTTTGGACAACTTTCTTTCTCTTCTTGCAAAACACTCGGCAGACCTCCGTGCAGCCTCTAGAACACGATGGGAGATGTTTTCTGTGCTGGCACAGTTTCTCCTTGCCAGACAGAGTGGAAAAGCTTTTTGCTAAGATGTAGACGAGAAGAGAGGCTAAAGACGAAGGTACGGTGCTCTGCAGAGCTAGACACCGCTCCCGGGCCTCTTTCGGCAGAAGACACACACCGCAGAGCACTGTGAGCGGCAGAATCGTCTTTGCGCGAAGAAGCAGCTTCTTCGTCTCCGGGAGCCGGAGAGAGCGGCAACTTGGCAAAGGTGATGAAACAAGCTGTACAACACTGCGATTGTGTGCGCAGCTTGCCAACTGAGAGAAAACAGTACCTGACCACTCTCCTGCCTTTTCTATTCACATGAACATTCGATTGCAAGCTGTTTTGGACAACTTTCTTTCTCTTCTTGCAAAACACTCGGCAGACGTCCGTGCAGCCTCTAGAACACGATGGGAGATGTTTTTTGTGCTGGCACAGTTTCTCCTTGCCAGACAGAGTGGAAAAGCTTTTTGCTAAGATGTAGACGAGAAGAGAGGCTAAAGACGAAGGTACGGTGCTCTGCAGAGCTAAACACTGCTCCCGGGACTCTTTCGGCAGAAGACACACACTGCAGAGCACTGTGAGCGGCAGAATCGTCTTTGCGCGAAGAAGCAGCTTCTTCGTCTCCGGGAGCCGGAGAGAGCGGCAACTTGGCAAAGGTGATGAAACAAGCTGTACAACACTGCGATTGTGTGCGCAGCTTGCCAACTGAGAGAAAACAGTACCTGACCACTCTCCTGCCTTTTCTATTCACATGAACATTCGATTGCAAGCTGTTTTGAGCAACTTTCTTTCTCTTCTTGCAAAACATTCGGCAGACCTCCGTGCAGCCTCTAGAACACGATGGGAGATGTTTTCTGTGCTGGCACAGTTTCTCCTTGCCAGACAGAGTGGAAAAGCTTTTTGCTAAGATGTAGACGAGAAGAGAGGCTAAAGACGAAGGTACGGTGCTCTGCAGAGCTAGACACCGCTCCCGGGACTCTTTCGGTAGAAGACACACACTGCAGAGCACTGTGAGCGGCAGAATCGTCTTTGCGCGAAGAAGCAGCTTCTTCGTCTCCGGGAGCCGGAGAGAGCGGCAACTTGGCAAAGGTGATGAAACAAGCTGTACAACACTGCGATTGTGTGCGCAGCTTGCCAACTGAGAGAAAACAGTACCTGACCACTCTCCTGCCTTTTCTATTCACATGAACATTCGATTGCAAGCTGTTTTGGACAACTTTCTTTCTCTTCTTGTAAAACACTCGGCAGACCTCCGTGCAGCCTCTAGAACACGATGGGAGATGTTTTCTGTACTGGCACAGTTTCCCCTTTATAGACAGAGTGGAAAAGCTTTTTGCTAAGATGTAGACGAGAAGAGAGGCTAAAGACGAAGGTACGGTGCTCTGCAGAGCTAAGCATCGCTCCAGGGCCTCTTTCGGCAGAAGCCGCACACCGCAGAGCACTGTGAGCGGCAGAATCGTCTTTGCGCGAAGAAGCAGCTTCTTCGTCTCTGGGAGCCGGAGAGAGCGGCAACTTCGCAAAGGTGATGAAACAAGCTGTACAACACTGCGATTGTGTGCGCAGCTTGCCAACTGAGAGAAAACAGTACCTGACCACTCTCCTGCCTTTTCTATTCACATGAACATTCGATTGCAAGCTGTTTTGGACAACTTTCTTTCTCTTCTTGCAAAACACTCGGCACACCTCCGTGCAGCCTCTAGAACACGATGGGAGATGTTTTCTGTGCTGGCACAGTTTCTCCTTGCCAGACAGAGTGGAAAAGCTTTTTGCTAAGATGTAGACGAGAAGAGAGGCTAAAGACGAAGGTACGGTGCTCTGCAGAGCTACGCACCGCTCCCGGGACTCTTTCGGCAGAAGACACACACTGCAGAGCACTGTGAGCGGCAGAATCGTCTTTGCGCGAAGAAGCAGCTTCTTCGTCTCCGGGAGCCGGAGAGAGCGGCAACTTGGCAAAGGTGATGAAACAAGCTGTACAACACTGCGATTGTGTGCGCAGCTTGCCAACTGAGAGAAAACAGTACCTGACCACTCTCCTGCCTTTTCTATTCACATGAACATTCGATTGCAAGCTGTTTTGGACAACTTTCTTTCTCTTCTTGCAAAACACTCGGCAGACCTCAGTGCAGCCTCTAGAAAACGATGGGAGGTGTTTTCTGTACTGGCACAGTTTCTCCTTGCCAGACAGAGTGGAAAAGCTTTTTGCTAAGATGTAGACGAGAAGAGAGGCTAAAGACGAAGGTACGGTGCTCTGCAGAGCTACGCACCGCTCCCGGGACTCTTTCGGCAGAAGACACACACTGCAGAGCACTGTGAGCGGCAGAATCGTCTTTGCGCGAAGAAGCAGCTTCTTCGTCTCCGGGAGCCGGAGAGAGCGGCAACTTGGCAAAGGTGATGAAACAAGCTGTACAACACTGCGATTGTGTGCGCAGCTTGCCAACTGAGAGAAAACAGTACCTGACCACTCTCCTCCTTTTCTATTCACATGAACATTCGATTGCAAGCTGTTTTGGACAACTTTCTTTCTCTTCTTGCAAAACACTCGGCAGACCTCCGTGCAGCCTCTAGAAAACGATGGGAGATGTTTTTTGTGCTGGCACAGTTTCTCCTTGCCAGACAGAGTGGAAAAGCTTTTTGCTAAGATGTAGACGAGAAGAGAGGCTAAAGACGAAGGTACGGTGCTCTGCAGAGCTACGCACCGCTCCCGGGACTCTTTCGGCAGAAGACACACACTGCAGAGCACTGTGAGCGGCAGAATCGTCTTTGCGCGAAGAATCAGCTTCTTCGTCTCCGGGAGCCGGAGAGAGCGGCAACTTCGCAAAGGTGATGAAACAAGCTGTACAACACTGCGATTGTGTGCACAGCTTGCCAACTGAGAGAAAACAGTACCTGACCACTCTCCTGCCTTTTCTATTCACATGAACATTCGATTGCAAACTGTTTTGGACAACTTTCTTTCTCTTCTTGCAAAACATTCGGCAGACCTCCGTGCAGCCTCTAGAACACGATGGGAGATGTTTTCTGTGCTGGCAGACTTTCTCCTTGCCAGACAGAGTGGAAAAGCTTTTTGCTAAGATGTAGACGAGAAGAGAGGCTAAAGACGAAGGTACGGTGCTCTGCAGAGCTAAGCACAGCTCCAGGGCCTCTTTCGGCAGAAGACACACACTGCAGAGCACTGTGAGCGGCAGAATCGTCTTTGCGCGAAGAAGCAGCTTCTTCGTCTCCGGGAGCCGGAGAGAGCGGCAACTTGGCAAAGGTGATGAAACAAGCTGTACAACACTGCGATTGTGTGCGCAGCTTGCCAAGTGAGAGAAAACAGTACCTGACCACTCTCCTGCCTTTTCTATTCACATGAACATTCGATTGCAAGCTGTTTTGGACAACTTTCTTTCTCTTCTTGCAAAACATTCGGAAGACTTCCGTGCAGCCTCTAAAACACGATGGGAGATGTTTTCTGTGCTGGCACAGTTTCTCCTTGCCAGACAGAGTGGAAAAGCTTTTTGCTAAGATGTAGACGAGAAGAGAGGCTAAAGACGAAGGTACGGTGCTCTGCAGAGCTAAGCACTGCTCCCGGGACTCTTTCGGCAGAAGACACACACCGCAGAGCACTGTTAGCGGCAGAATCGTCTTTGCGCGAAGAAGCAGCTTCTTCGTCTCCGGGAGCCGGAGAGAGCGGCAACTTGGCAAAGGTGATGAAACAAGCTGTACAACACTGCGATTGTGTGCGCAGCTTGCCAACTGAGAGAAAACAGTACCTGACCACTCTCCTGCCTTTTCTATTCACATGAACATTCGATTGCAAGCTGTTTTGGACAACTTTCTTTCTCTTCTTGCAAAACACTCGGCAGACCTCAGTGCAGCCTCTAGAAAACGATGGGAGGTGTTTTCTGTACTGGCACAGTTTCTCCTTGCCAGACAGAGTGGAAAAGCTTTTTGCTAAGATGTAGACGAGAAGAGAGGCTAAATACGAAGGTACGGTGCTCTGCAGAGCTAAGCACCGCTCCCGGGACTCTTTCGGCAGAAGACACACACTGCAGAGCACTGTGAGCGGCAGAATCGTCTTTGCGCGAAGAAGCAGCTTCTTCGTCTCCGGGAGCCGGAGAGAGCGGCAACTTGGCAAAGGTGATGAAACAAGCTGTACAACACTGCGATTGTGTGCGCAGCTTGCCAACTGAGAGAAAACAGTAGCTGACCACTCTCCTGCCTTTTCTATTCACATGAACATTCGATTGCAAGCTGTTTTGGACAACTTTCTTTCTCTTCTTGCAAAACATTCGGCAGACCTCCGCGCAGCCTCTAGAACACGATGGGAGATGTTTTCTGTGCTGGCACAGTTTCTCCTTGCCAGACAGAGTGGAAAAGCTTTTTGCTAAGATGTAGACGAGAAGAGAGGCTAAAGACGAAGGTACGGTGCTCTGCAGAGCTAAGCACCGCTCCCGGGACTCTTTCGGCAGAAGACACACACTGCAGAGCACTGTGAGCGGCAGAATCGTCTTTGCGCGAAGAAGCAGCTTCTTCGTCTCCGGGAGCCGGAGAGAGCGGCAACTTCGCAAAGGTGATGAAACAAGCTGTACAACACTGCGATTGTGTGCGCAGCTTGCCAACTGAGAGAAAACAGTACCTGACCACTCTCCTGCCTTTTCTATTCACATGAACATTCGATTGCAAGCTGTTTTGGACAACTTTCTTTCTCTTCTTGCAAAACACTCGGCAGACCTCCGTGCAGCCTCTAGAACACGATGGGAGATGTTTTCTGTGCTGGCACAGTTTCTCCTTGCCAGACAGAGTGGAAAAGCTTTTTGCTAAGATGTAGACGAGAAGAGAGGCTAAAGACGAAGGTACGGTGCTCTGCAGAGCTAGACACCGCTCCCGGGCCTCTTTCGGCAGAAGACACACACCGCAGAGCACTGTGAGCGGCAGAATCGTCTTTGCGCGAAGAAGCAGCTTCTTCGTCTCCGGGAGCCGGAGAGAGCGGCAACTTGGCAAAGGTGATGAAACAAGCTGTACAACACTGCGATTGTGTGCGCAGCTTGCCAACTGAGAGAAAACAGTACCTGACCACTCTCCTGCCTTTTCTATTCACATGAACATTCGATTGCAAGCTGTTTTGGACAACTTTCTTTCTCTTCTTGCAAAACACTCGGCACACCTCCGTGCAGCCTCTAGAACACGATGGGAGATGTTTTCTGTGCTGGCACAGTTTCTCCTTGCCAGACAGAGTGGAAAAGCTTTTTGCTAAGATGTAGACGAGAAGAGAGGCTAAAGACGAAGGTACGGTGCTCTGCAGAGCTAAACACTGCTCCCGGGACTCTTTCGGCAGAAGACACACACCGCAGAGCACTGTGAGCGGCAGAATCGTCTTTGCGCGAAGAAGCAGCTTCTTCGTCTCCGGGAGCCGGAGAGAGCGGCAACTTGGCAAAGGTGATGAAACAAGCTGTACAACACTGCGATTGTGTGCGCAGCTTGCCAACTGAGAGAAAACAGTACCTGACCACTCTCCTGCCTTTTCTATTCACATGAACATTCGATTGCAAGCTGTTTTGAGCAACTTTCTTTCTCTTCTTGCAAAACATTCGGCAGACCTCCGTGCAGCCTCTAGAACACGATGGGAGATGTTTTCTGTGCTGGCACAGTTTCTCCTTGCCAGACAGAGTGGAAAAGCTTTTTGCTAAGATGTAGACGAGAAGAGAGGCTAAAGACGAAGGTACGGTGCTCTGCAGAGCTAGACACCGCTCCCGGGACTCTTTCGGCAGAAGACACACACTGCAGAGCACTGTGAGCGGCAGAATCGTCTTTGCGCGAAGAAGCAGCTTCTTCGTCTCCGGGAGCCGGAGAGAGCGGCAACTTCGCAAAGGTGATGAAACAAGCTGTACAACACTGCGATTGTGTGCGCAGCTTGCCAAGTGAGAGAAAACAGTACCTGACCACTCTCCTGCCTTTTCTATTCACATGAACATTCGATTGCAAGCTGTTTGGGACAACTTTCTTTCTCTTCTTGTAAAACACTCGGCAGACCTCCGTGCAGCCTCTAGAACACGATGGGAGATGTTTTCTGTACTGGCACAGTTTCCCCTTGATAGACAGAGTGGAAAAGCTTTTTGCTAAGATGTAGACGAGAAGAGAGGCTAAAGACGAAGGTACGGTGCTCTGCAGAGCTAAGCATCGCTCCAGGGCCTCTTTCGGCAGAAGCCGCACACCGCAGAGCACTGTGAGCGGCAGAATCGTCTTTGCGCGAAGAAGCAGCTTCTTCGTCTCCGGGAGCCGGAGAGAGCGGCAACTTGGCAAAGGTGATGAAACAAGCTGTACAACACTGCGATTGTGTGCGCAGCTTGCCAACTGAGAGAAAACAGTACCTGACCACTCTCCTGCCTTTTCTATTCACATGAACATTCGATTGCAAGCTGTTTTGGACAACTTTCTTTCTCTTCTTGCAAAACACTCGGCAGACCTCCGTGCAGCCTCTAGAACACGATGGGAGATGTTTTCTGTGCTGGCACAGTTTCTCCTTGCCAGACAGAGTGGAAAAGCTTTTTGCTAAGATGTAGACGAGAAGAGAGGCTAAAGACGAAGGTACGGTGCTCTGCAGAGCTAAGCACCGCTCCAGGGACTCTTTCGGCAGAAGACACACACTGCAGAGCACTGTGAGCGGCAGAATCGTCTTTGCGCGAAGAAGCAGCTTCTTCGTCTCCGGGAGCCGGAGAGAGCGGCAACTTCGCAAAGGTGATGAAACAAGCTGTACAACACTGCGATTGTGTGCGCAGCTTGCCAACTGAGAGAAAACAGTACCTGACCACTCTCCTGCCTTTTCTATTCACATGAACATTCGATTGCAAGCTGTTTTGGACAACTTTCTTTCTCTTCTTGCAAAACACTCGGCAGACCTCCGTGCAGCCTCTAGAACACGATGGGAGATGTTTTCTGTGCTGGCACAGTTTCTCCTTGCCAGACAGAGTGGAAAAGCTTTTTGCTAAGATGTAGACGAGAAGAGAGGCTAAAGACGAAGGTACGGTGCTCTGCAGAGCTAGACACCGCTCCCGGGCCTCTTTCGGCAGAAGCCGCACACCGCAGAGCACTGTGAGCGGCAGAATCGTCTTTGCGCGAAGAAGCAGCTTCTTCGTCTCCGGGAGCCGGAGAGAGCGGCAACTTCGCAAAGGTGATGAAACAAGCTGTACAACACTGCGATTGTGTGCGCAGCTTGCCAACTGAGAGAAAACAGTACCTGACCACTCTCCTGCCTTTTCTATTCACATGAACATTCGATTGCAAGCTGTTTTGGACAACTTTCTTTCTCTTCTTGCAAAACACTCGGCAGACCTCCGTGCAGCCTCTAGAACACGATGGGAGATGTTTTTTGTGCTGGCACAGTTTCTCCTTGCCAGACAGAGTGGAAAAGCTTTTTGCTAAGATGTAGACGAGAAGAGAGGCTAAAGACGAAGGTACGGTGCTCTGCAGAGCTAAACACTGCTCCCGGGCCTCTTTCGGCAGAAGACACACACTGCAGAGCACTGTGAACGGCAGAATCGTCTTTGCGCGAAGAAGCAGCTTCTTCGTCTCCGGGAGCCGGAGAAGCGGCAACTTCGCAAAGGTGATGAAACAAGCTGTACAACACTGCGATTGTGTGCGCAGCTTGCCAACTGAGAGAAAACAGTACCTGACCACTCTCCTGCCTTTTCTATTCACATGAACATTCGATTGCAAGCTGTTTTGGACAACTTTCTTTCTCTTCTTGCAAAACATTCGGCAGACCTCCGTGCAGCCTCTAGAACACGATGGGAGATGTTTTGTGTGCTGGCACAGTTTCTCCTTGCCAGACAGAGTGGAAAAGCTTTTTGCTAAGATGTAGACGAGAAGAGAGGCTAAAGACGAAGGTACGGTGCTCTGCAGAGCTAAACACTGCTCCCGGGACTCTTTCTGTAGAAGACACACACTGCAGAGCACTGTGAGCGGCAGAATCGTCTTTGCGCGAAGAAGCAGCTTCTTCGTCTCCGGGAGCCGGAGAGAGCGGCAACTTGGCAAAGGTGATGAAACAAGCTGTACAACACTGCGATTGTGTGCGCAGCTTGCCAACTGAGAGAAAACAGTACCTGACCACTCTCCTGCCTTTTCTATTCACATGAACATTCGATTGCAAGCTGTTTTGGACAACTTTCTTTCTCTTCTTGCAAAACACTCGGCAGACGTCCGTGCAGCCTCTAGAACACGATGGGAGATGTTTTTTGTGCTGGCACAGTTTCTCCTTGCCAGACAGAGTGGAAAAGCTTTTTGCTAAGATGTAGACGAGAAGAGAGGCTAAAGACGAAGGTACGGTGCTCTGCAGAGCTGAGCACCGCTCCCGGACCTCTTTCGGCAAAAGGCGCACACCGCAGAGCACTGTGAGCGGCAGAATCGTCTTTGCGCGAAGAAGCAGCTTCTTCGTCTCCGGGAGCCGGAGAGAGCGGCAACTTGGCAAAGGTGATGAAACAAGCTGTACAACACTGCGATTGTGTGCGCAGCTTGCCAACTGAGAGAAAACAGTACCTGACCACTCTCCTGCCTTTTCTATTCACATGAACATTCGATTGCAAGCTGTTTTGGACAACTTTCTTTCTCTTCTTGCAAAACACTCGGCAGACCTCCGTGCAGCCTCTAGAACACGATGGGAGATGTTTTTTGTGCTGGCACAGTTTCTCCTTGCCAGACAGAGTGGAAAAGCTTTTTGCTAAGATGTAGACGAGAAGAGAGGCTAAAGACGAAGGTACGGTGCTCTGCAGAGCTAGACACCGCTCCCGGGCCTCTTTCGGCAGAAGCCGCACACCGCAGAGCACTGTGAGCGGCAGAATCGTCTTTGCGCGAAGAAGCAGCTTCTTCGCCTCCGGGAGCCGGAGAGAGCGGCAACTTCGCAAAGGTGATGAAACAAGCTGTACAACACTGCGATTGTGTGCGCAGCTTGCCAACTGAGAGAAAACAGTACCTGACCACTCTCCTCCTTTTCTATTCACATGAACATTCGATTGCAAGCTGTTTTGGACAACTTTCTTTCTCTTCTTGCAAAACACTCGGCAGACGTCCGTGCAGCCTCTAGAAAACGATGGGAGATGTTTTCTGTGCTGGCACAGTTTCTCCTTGCCAGACAGAGTGGAAAAGCTTTTTGCTAAGATGTAGACGAGAAGAGAGGCTAAAGACGAAGGTACGGTGCTCTGCAGAGCTAAGCACCGCTCCAGGGACTCTTTCGGCAGAAGACACACACTGCAGAGCACTGTGAGCGGCAGAATCGTCTTTGCGCGAAGAAGCAGCTTCTTCGTCTCCGGGAGCCGGAGAGAGCGGCAACTTCGCAAAGGTGATGAAACAAGCTGTACAACACTGCGATTGTGTGCGCAGCTTGCCAACTGAGAGAAAACAGTACCTGACCACTCTCCTGCCTTTTCTATTCACATGAACATTCGATTGCAAGCTGTTTTGGACAACTTTCTTTCTCTTCTTGCAAAACACTCGGCAGACCTCCGTGCAGCCTCTAGAACACGATGGGAGATGTTTTCTGTGCTGGCACAGTTTCTCCTTGCCAGACAGAGTGGAAAAGCTTTTTGCTAAGATGTAGACGAGAAGAGAGGCTAAAG
Organism: Melozone crissalis; assembly: GCF_028551555.1. NCBI lineage: Eukaryota > Metazoa > Chordata > Aves > Passeriformes > Passerellidae > Melozone > Melozone crissalis. The sequence continues at coordinate 35,374 of NW_026536343.1, forward strand.
ACGAAGGTACGGTGCTCTGCAGAGCTAGACACCGCTCCCGGGCCTCTTTCGGCAGAAGACACACACCGCAGAGCACTGTGAGCGGCAGAATCGTCTTTGCGCGAAGAAGCAGCTTCTTCGTCTCCGGGAGCCGGAGAGAGCGGCAACTTGGCAAAGGTGATGAAACAAGCTGTACAACACTGCGATTGTGTGCGCAGCTTGCCAACTGAGAGAAAACAGTACCTGACCACTCTCCTGCCTTTTCTATTCACATGAACATTCGATTGCAAGCTGTTTTGGACAACTTTCTTTCTCTTCTTGCAAAACACTCGGCAGACGTCCGTGCAGCCTCTAGAACACGATGGGAGATGTTTTTTGTGCTGGCACAGTTTCTCCTTGCCAGACAGAGTGGAAAAGCTTTTTGCTAAGATGTAGACGAGAAGAGAGGCTAAAGACGAAGGTACGGTGCTCTGCAGAGCTAAACACTGCTCCCGGGCCTCTTTCGGCAGAAGACACACACTGCAGAGCACTGTGAACGGCAGAATCGTCTTTGCGCGAAGAAGCAGCTTCTTCGTCTCCGGGAGCCGGAGAAGCGGCAACTTCGCAAAGGTGATGAAACAAGCTGTACAACACTGCGATTGTGTGCGCAGCTTGCCAACTGAGAGAAAACAGTACCTGACCACTCTCCTGCCTTTTCTATTCACATGAACATTCGATTGCAAGCTGTTTTGGACAACTTTCTTTCTCTTCTTGCAAAACATTCGGCAGACCTCCGTGCAGCCTCTAGAACACGATGGGAGATGTTTTGTGTGCTGGCACAGTTTCTCCTTGCCAGACAGAGTGGAAAAGCTTTTTGCTAAGATGTAGACGAGAAGAGAGGCTAAAGACGAAGGTACGGTGCTCTGCAGAGCTAAACACTGCTCCCGGGACTCTTTCTGTAGAAGACACACACTGCAGAGCACTGTGAGCGGCAGAATCGTCTTTGCGCGAAGAAGCAGCTTCTTCGTCTCCGGGAGCCGGAGAGAGCGGCAACTTGGCAAAGGTGATGAAACAAGCTGTACAACACTGCGATTGTGTGCGCAGCTTGCCAACTGAGAGAAAACAGTACCTGACCACTCTCCTGCCTTTTCTATTCACATGAACATTCGATTGCAAGCTGTTTTGGACAACTTTCTTTCTCTTCTTGCAAAACACTCGGCAGACGTCCGTGCAGCCTCTAGAACACGATGGGAGATGTTTTTTGTGCTGGCACAGTTTCTCCTTGCCAGACAGAGTGGAAAAGCTTTTTGCTAAGATGTAGACGAGAAGAGAGGCTAAAGACGAAGGTACGGTGCTCTGCAGAGCTGAGCACCGCTCCCGGACCTCTTTCGGCAAAAGGCGCACACCGCAGAGCACTGTGAGCGGCAGAATCGTCTTTGCGCGAAGAAGCAGCTTCTTCGTCTCCGGGAGCCGGAGAGAGCGGCAACTTGGCAAAGGTGATGAAACAAGCTGTACAACACTGCGATTGTGTGCGCAGCTTGCCAACTGAGAGAAAACAGTACCTGACCACTCTCCTGCCTTTTCTATTCACATGAACATTCGATTGCAAGCTGTTTTGGACAACTTTCTTTCTCTTCTTGCAAAACACTCGGCAGACCTCCGTGCAGCCTCTAGAACACGATGGGAGATGTTTTTTGTGCTGGCACAGTTTCTCCTTGCCAGACAGAGTGGAAAAGCTTTTTGCTAAGATGTAGACGAGAAGAGAGGCTAAAGACGAAGGTACGGTGCTCTGCAGAGCTAGACACCGCTCCCGGGCCTCTTTCGGCAGAAGCCGCACACCGCAGAGCACTGTGAGCGGCAGAATCGTCTTTGCGCGAAGAAGCAGCTTCTTCGCCTCCGGGAGCCGGAGAGAGCGGCAACTTCGCAAAGGTGATGAAACAAGCTGTACAACACTGCGATTGTGTGCGCAGCTTGCCAACTGAGAGAAAACAGTACCTGACCACTCTCCTCCTTTTCTATTCACATGAACATTCGATTGCAAGCTGTTTTGGACAACTTTCTTTCTCTTCTTGCAAAACACTCGGCAGACGTCCGTGCAGCCTCTAGAAAACGATGGGAGATGTTTTCTGTGCTGGCACAGTTTCTCCTTGCCAGACAGAGTGGAAAAGCTTTTGCTAAGATGTAGACGAGAAGAGAGGCTAAAGACGAAGGTACGGTGCTCTGCAGAGCTACGCACCGCTCCCGGGACTCTTTCGG